>NC_068965.1:0-99668 GCF_026419915.1 Harpia harpyja | reverse complement strand
CCCAGCTGTCTTAAAGGGGCAAGCATCCTCTTAAAGGGCCAAGCACAACCTCTAGAGCCCCACAGCCCTGGCCTGTTAAAGGGGCAAGCACCTCTTTAACCTCGTAAATAGACAGACACCTCTCTAGCTTCTTAAAGACACAGGCACCCCCAAGCCCTATCCTAGGCTTCTTCAAGGAACACGCACCCTCTCTCAAGGCCCACTCCCAGCTTCTTAAAGGTCCAGGCACCTCCCCAGCCTCTTAAAGGGCCAGGCACGCTCTCAACCCCCAACCCCAAGCTCTTAAAGAGACAGGCACCCCGTGCTCCCCGAGTCTCTTAAAGGCCCAGGTACTCTCCAACCCCTACCCTAACCTTCTCAAAGGGACAAGCACCCCCTCCAAAGCAGCAGGGTTCCCCTTAAAGGGGCAGGGTGCCCCTTAAAGGGCCAGCACTCACCGCTGTCACTGCCGTGGCCATCGCGGGGCTCCCCCAGGCTCTTCTCAGGGGCGCGGCCCCCCCCGCAGCGTCATCGACAACTGCCGCTTGATCTTCTTCATCCGGTCCATGGCGGAACCCTGGGGGGGGGGAGCCCGGACACCTGGGTTCCTCTCGCACACCTGGGACCCCCACAAACCTCTGGGACCCCCCCCAAACCTCTGGGTGCCCCCCAGAACTCTTGGGTCCCTCCAAAATCCTTCTCCACCCCCCCCCAAACTCCAGGGTCCCCCCAACCTCCTGGCCCACCCCCAAACTCCTGCCCTGCCCCCCCTAGACTCCTGGGTCCCCCCCAAAACTCCTGCTCACACCCCAAACTCCTGGATCCCCCCAAAATCCTTCTGCCTCCCCCAAGCTCCCGGGTCCCCCCAAAATCCTTCTCCCCCCCCCAGGTTTCTGGATCCCCCCCCAAACTCGCCCCCCCTTGGGTGGCACTGGGGCGTGGCCTGAGGGGGCGTGGCCAACTGGGAGGCGTGGCCAACAGGGGGGTGGCCTCCTCACCACACCACCACCCCCAGCCACCTCCACACAGGCGGCGGGGGGGGGGGGGGGGGAGGCCCGGCCTGAGGCGAGCTGGGGAAAGGGGGTGGTCCCGGGGAATAAAAGGGGTTTTTCCTCCCCCGCCCGCACCCCCGTTACCGGGCTCAACGGCGCGGGGCCTCCCAAAAATCCTCGGCCATGGCGGGGCCGGGCCCGACCCCGCGGGCGGCTCCGGGGGGGGCCGGGCCCGGGCCGGGCCCGGGGTGAGGAGGAAGCGGCGGCGACTCAAAATGGCGGCGGGAGGGGCGGGGCCGGGTGACGTTCGAGGAGGTGGGGAAGGGGCGGGGCAAAGGCGGGGAGGGAGGGAGGGGGGAGAGAGGAGGCCCGGCGGGGCGGGGCTGGGGAGGGGGGAGAAGGGGGTGGGGGCTTGGGGAGGGCACGCCCACCGGCGGGGGGGCGGGAGGCTCCCCGGATGCCTGGGTCCTCTAATGGGGGGGGGGGGGGGTGGTGTCAGCCCGGATGACGTCAGGTGCAGCTGGGGGACCACCCCCCCAACTTCAACCAATAGGAAATACCCTCCCCTCCCCCCGACCCCGCCCCCTAAGGCTGGAGGCAGCCGGGAAAGACCCTGCGGGGGGGGGCAGGGAACCCCACAAGAGGCCCCGCCCCTTTTCCAGGAGGTGGGCAGGGAACCCCAAAAGAGGCCCCGCCCCTTTTCCGGGGGGGGGGGGGTGACCAGGGTTCCTCTGAGGTTACTCATCGGTTACTCCAGGGTTACTTGTTGGTTACTCCTATGCCCCACACACATGGGACCCCCCCTCTGACTCCCCAGCACTCTTTATACAAGGTTTACTCCTGCTTTACAAATGCTTCTCCTCCCCCCCTGCCTCACGGCTGCTGCGTGAGTTATTTACAGGTTACACAGGAGTTACTCACTGCTTAAGTAAGCTGTCCTTTTTGCCCCCCCCAATTGGGTCCTCCAGGAGGTTTACACTCCACTTTGCCTTTACTCCCTCGTTCCCACTGCCTGGGTTACCCTGGAGTATTTACACCACCTTTACAAGCACTTTACTCACCCCCCCCCGCCCCACAGCTTTCACCCCACCTCCCTTCCCCCCCTGCTTTACACACCATTTGCACCTTCTTTATCCTTTTTACACCCATTTCTCTCATTTACTCATAGTTTACATACCGTTTACTCCTTTTTTTACACCTGGTTTCCCCCCCACCCACAGTGGCTTCACCTGTGCCCCCCCCCCCGCAAGGATTACTCGCACTTTATACAGGGTTTACTCCTCTATCGTGACACCGCTGGGGGGGGGGGGTGCATACCCCCCCCAGATGTCCCCTAGCCTGCACATTGCTCACCACCTTGCTCCAGGTTTATACATACCTCACCCCAGGTTTACACGTGCTTTTCTCCAGCTTTACACATGCTTTAGCTTTGCACGTGCTTTCCTCTGGATTTACATGCTTTCTCCAGATTTACATCCACCTTACTCCGGGTTTACACATGCACTACTCCAGGTTCACACATACCTGTTCTGGATTTGCACGCGCCTTACTCCAGGTTTAAACACACATTGTTCCGGGTTTACACACACTTTACTCCAGTTTTACACATGCCTTACTCCGGGTTTACAAATACTTTACTCGAGGATTACATGCACGTTACTCTGGGCTTACACACGCGTTACTCCAAGCTTACACGCATTTTACTCAGGATTATCCCGGGTGAGGAAGCGACCCCGGCGTCCGAGGTGGGCGTGGCCTGAGGCTGTCAGGGGTCAGAGGTCGTTGGAGGGTCCTGGAGACCTTGGAGCTCCCGTAGACCCTGGGGGGGGGAGGGGCACAGGGTCATGGGGGTGGGGGAGGGGGCAGGAGGACCCCCTCCCCCCAGGGGGCAGGAACAAGGCATCTGGGGGAGGCGGGGACTAAGGCGTCCCAGGGGGGCGGGGTTACCTCCAGCACCAGCCTGATGTGCGCCCGGATCTTGGCCCCATCCCGCGTCAGGGATTCGCTGAGCCTGGGGGGAGGAAAGGGCGTGGCCTCAGGGGCGGAGCCCCCGATATGGGGGTGGAGCTTCCCTGATATGGGGGGGTGGTGCCTGCAGGGGAGGTTGGGTCGGTCACCCTTATTTGGTGACGGGGGAAAGGATGTGGCCTCCATCGGGGGGCGTGGCCTGGCTAAGATGGGTGGGGCTTAGTGGGGGCGTGGTCTTCGGGGGCATGGCTTGCCCAGCCCAGAACTGCACATAGAGACTCATGGGCTGGCTCAAGGGGGAGGGCCCCTGGTTGAGGGGGGTGTGGCTTAGGACAAAGAGGAGGGGCTTTTGCCCCAGGGGGTGTGGCCAGATGGGGGCTTGTGGGGGCGTGGCCTTGGCGGGGGGGCGGGGCTTCTCATGCAAGGTGTCTCCTCCAGCCACCTCAGAGAGACTCATGGCTGAGTGCAGGGAGGTGGAGTCTGTTTGGGGGGCGTGGCCTGTTGTGGAGGGGTGGTCTGATCAGGGGCATGGCCTTGCCCAGGGGCGGAGTTTACCACACCAGGCACCTCCTGCAGCCAGTCCCCCATGGAGCCTCTTGGGTGTCTATAGGGGTGGGTTGGGTCTGACTTGGGGGTACACCCTGAAGGAGGGGGTGCGGCCTTTGCAGGGGGTGGCCTCATGGGGGCGTGGCCTATTGACCCAGGAGCTTCCTTCAGCTGCTTCTACAGAGCCTCACCACTTTGGGGGGGGGGGGGGGCCCTATCATAGGGGGGTGGAGCCTTTTGGAGGAAAGGGGGCGTGGCCAAGCCTTAAGGGCATGGCCAGGGCAGGGTCAGGGTGTGTCTTACCGGTCGAGGAGGCGGCTGCGACGATCGAGGTGACGCAGGGCCTCGGGCAATGTCAGCTCCGCAAAGAACCCGTAGCCCAGAGCCACGAAAACTCGCTGGGGGGACGGGCTGGGGGGGGGGGTAATGACATGGGGGGGGTTATGGGGGGTCTGGGGGGCCCTTGGGGGGGGTCAGGGGGGCCCGGGGGGGGTTATGGGGTCATTTTGGGGGGTCCTGGGGAGGGGGGTCCCCTGGGGGGGGCAGGGTGGCCCTGGGGAGGTTATGGGGTTACCGGGGGGTGTCCCAGGGGGAGTACTGGGGGTCCCAGGCGGGGCCTGGGAGGGGTCATGGGGGTTATTTTGGGGGTCCCTGGGGCGGTCAGGGTGGCACTGGGGGGGGTTATGCGGGCAATTTGGGGGTCCCGGGGGGGGGGGGGGACTCCTGGGGGGGGCAGGGTGGCCCTGGGGAGGTTATGGGGTTACCGGGGGGGGTCCCAGGGGGAGTACTGGGGTCCCAGGCGGGGCCTGGGAGGGGTCATGGGGTTATTTTGGGGGTCCCTGGGGCGGTCAGGGTGGCACTGGGGGGGTTATGCGGGCAATTTGGGGGTCCCGGGGGGGGGGGGGACTCCTGGGGGGGGGCAGGGTAGCCCTGGGGGGCTTATGGGGTCAATTGGGGGGGTCACTGGGGGAGGAGGGTCAGGTTGGCTCTGAGAGGGGTTATGGGGTTATTTGGGGGGGTCTTGGGGGGGCAGGGTTGCTCTGGGGGGGTTATAGGGTCATTTTGGGGGTCCTGGAGGGGGCAGGGGGGCCATGGGGGGGTCATGGGGTCACCAGAGGGGGTCTCAGGGGGGTACTGGAGTCCCAGGGGGCCCTGGGGGGGTTATGGGGTTATTCTGTGGGTCCTGGGGGGGGGGGGGGGGGGGGGAGGGACCCTGGGGGGGGGTCAGGGTGGCCCTGGGGGTTATGGGGTTATTTTGGGGGCTATGGGGGGGTGGTTGGGTGTCCCCTGGGGGAGGCTAAAGAGGGATTTTGGGGGTCCCTGTGGTGTTCGGGGGGGGATTTGGGGGGTACCTGAGGGGGGGGGGGGTTTGGGGGTGGGCCCAGAGGGCAAAGTTGGGGATCCCAGGGAGTTTTTTGGGGGGTGTTTGGGTGTATCTGGGGCAGGTCCCAGGAGATTTTTGGCGTGCCCCTCCCCCCAAACTCACACTTCCGCCGTGACGAAGAAATTGCAGCCGAGGTCGACCTGCGTGCGCAGGGGGGTGGGTGCCTCCTGGGGGGGGGATGACACTCAGCACCCCCAAATTCCCCACCAGGACCCCCCAAATACCCCCCTGGGACCCCCAAATACCCCACACACCCCCAAATCCCCTCCCAGGACCCCCAAATACCCACACACACCCCAAAATACCCCCCCGGGACCCCCAAATCCCCCACACCCCCCCAAAATACCCCCCCCAAATCCCCCACACCCTCAAATCCCCCCCCCAGCACCCCTAAATCCCCCCCACCCCCCCAAAATACCCCCCCAAATCACCCCCCGGGACCCCCAAATACCCCTCCTGGGGACCCCCCAAATATCCTCTGACTCCCCAAAATCCCCCCTCCTCCCCCCCATCCCTTCCCAGGCCCTGCCCCCTTAAGCCCCCGCCCCCCGCCCCCGGAGGCCCCGCCCACCTGGAGGCGGGCCAGGGCAGTGCGGAGCTGCAGCACCTGGGCCTGCTGCTCGAAGATGCCGTCCCGCTGCTCCTGCACCCGCCTGTAGGGGGCGCTGTTGGCCTCGGGGGGGCGGGGCCTCGGGGGGCAGCATGTAGGGGGTGGGGGTACGGTGGAGGGGGTGTGGCCTGCAAGGGGGGCATGGCCGGAAAGGGGGGCGGAGCTGGAGGAGAGGTGGGGGTGTGGCCAGGGGCAAGGATGTGGCTAGAATTGGGGGGTGGAGTCAGATGGGGCGTGGCCAGCACGCGGGGGGGGGGGTCAGAGCATGACCAGCCTGGTGGGGAGCGTGGCCAGAAAGGGGGCGGGGCTGGAGCGCAGCGGGGTGGAGCCTAACACCACACACGGGGGGGGGGGGCACAAAGAGGGGAATGTGGGGGTAGGGAAAGAGGCGTGGGTCATCAGGCGTGGTCATAAATGGTGGGCGTGGCTAGAGTTGGGGCGTGGTCAGGCACGGGACAGAGGCGTGGCCAAACCGCATGGGCGGGGTCAGAGCCGCCGGGACGGGGGTGGGGTGTGGCCAGGGGGCGAGGGTGCAGCCACCCCCCCCCGGTGGGGCGTGGTCAGAAGGGCATGGGCGTGGCCAGAATTCGGGGGGGTACCGGTACCGGTACCGGGGCGGGGGGGGGTCCGAGGAGCAGGCGGGGGGAGGGCGTGGCCAGAAGGGGTGGGCGGGGCGAAGGGGGCGGTCCGCGCTGCCGTCACGTACCGCAGGTCGCGCCTGCAGCACGTCGCTGACGAAGGCCTCGTAGCGCTGCGCCTTCCCCGCCGCCGCCATCGCCGCCGCTACGTCATCGCGCCGCGACCGAGTTGGCGGGGCGGGGAAGCGTCATCGCCGCGCGACGCGCCCAGGGGAAGCGGCGCCAAGCCGGGGGGCGGGGCTATAGGGGCCTGCTGTCCCGCCCCCCCGATCTATAGGGGCTGTAACCGCCGCCCCCCCCGGGTCTGTGGGGTACGCAGGCCCCTCCCCCGGCTCTATAGGAGCTATACTCCCCCCCCCCACTTCTATAGGGTCCATAGGCCCCTTCCCCAGTTCTATAGGGTCTATAGTCCCACACACACATTTCTATAGGGTCCACAGCCCCCCCCCCGGCTCTATAGGGGCTGTAACCCCCCTCTCCAGCTCTATAGGCTCCATACCCCCCCCTCCAGTTCTATAGGGTCCATAGCAGCCTCCCCCAGGTCGTTCCCCCCCCCCCCCCCAGGCAGTGAGGCGGCAGCAGCAGCTCTGGGGTTTTATTGCCCCCCCACCAGCGACAGGGGGCGGGGCTAAGCGCAGAAAGGGGCGGAGCTTAATTGCGGCGGGGCTCACACACAGCACAGTTCACGAGCACACACGGGACATCCCCCCCACCCCCCCGAAGGGGACCCGGGTGGGCGGGGCTTGAGGGTACACACGGGGGGAAGGGGGTCCCCAAATGCCTGGGTGCCCCCGACTTGGACCCCGGCCCCTCCCTCAGTCGGCGAAGAGGCTGGCGAAGCTCTGCCGCAGGGAGCGGATGCTCTCGGCCCCTCCCTGCTCGGGGGCGGGGCTAAAAGGGAGTGGAACGGGGGAAAGGGGCATGGTCAGAAGGGGGTGGGCCACCTGGGCCCCGCCCATGGGACCCAGCGTGGCCCTGCCCCCCCTCCAACTTACCTGGGAGGTTGGGCTCCACTCGGTTTGGGGGCCAAGGTTGGTTTGGGGGCGAGGGGTGGGGCTTGGGGGCGGGGTTGACGTGTGGTGGGTGGGGCTAGTGGGCTGGGGGGTGGGGCTGAGTGGCAGTGGGTGGGGCTTGGGAGCGGGGTTGGGGGGATCCAGGGAGGCGGGGCTGGGGGGAAGTGGGTGGGGCCTGAGGGCGGGGCTGGGGGGGAAGTGGGCGGAGCCTGAGGGCGGGCTTGAGGAGGGGTGGCTGGGCCTGGAGGGCGGGGCTGGGGGGAAGTGGGTGGGGCTTGAGGGCGGGGGCTGCATTCCAGCAGGCAGGGCTTGGGGGCGGGGGCTGCACAGCAGGGGGGGCTGGAGGGCGTGGTTGCACGGCAGGAGGAGGGGTCTGGGGGGCGGGGCTGTGGGCCAGGGGCTCGGGGCTGGGCCACTGAAGGAGACACTGGGGGGCGGGGCTGGGAGGAAGTGGGCGGGGGCTTGTGGGCGGGGCTGTGGGGATGTGGACGTGGCTTGTGGGCGGGGGCTGCCCAGCAGCAGGTGGTGTCTGGGGGCGGGGCTGTGGGCCCAGAGGGCGAGGCTGGGCAGGGCCTCGCAGTGGGGCGGGGGCCAGGTGAGGCAGGGCGTGGTGAGACCCCCACCTCCCAGAGGCCGGGGCTGCCCTTGCGGTGAGGGGCGGGGCTGGGCGGGGCCAGACGGCGGTGGAGCCCCTGTGAGGGGAGGGAGAGAAACAGCTTAGGGGGGGCGGGGCTTGGAGGGGGGACCGCAAATGGGGGGGGGTGCTTAGGGTTTTGGGGGGGGTCCCCAATTTGGGGGGGCTGAGGGGGTTTGGGGGGGGTCCCCAAATTTTGGGGGGGGGTTCCAGGGAGGTTGGGGGAGTCTCCAGGTTTTTGGGGGGATCCCAGAGGTTGGGGAGGTCCCAGAGAGGTTGGGGGGACTCTCCAGATTTTTGGGGGGGGGGCCCCAAATTTCAGGGGGGTCTCAGGGTGGTTGTGGGGGGTCTCCCGGTTTTTGGGGGGGGGTCCCAGAGTTTGTGGGGGGCGTCCCCAGGATTTGGGGGCCTCCCCGTTTGGGGGGGGGGGGCGTCACTCACCCTGGGGTGGGGGTCGCTGCTGGGGGGGGGGTCCCCGGCCGGGGGGACCCTGATGTCACCGGCATCTGTGGGGCAGAAAGAGGGGTGTGGGGTCATGACCCCCCCCATGGGACCCACCCTCAAAACTTGGGGGGGGTCCTGGAGGACTTGGGGGGGGTCTTGGAGGACTTGGGGGGCTCTGGGAGGACTTGGAGGGCACCTGGAGGTCTCGGGGGGCTCAGGGGGGTCTTGGAGGACTTGGGGGGCTCCTGGAGATGTTGGGGGCTCTCAAAGAACTTGGGGGGGTCTTGGAAGACTTGGGGGGCTCCTGGAGGACTTGGGGGGCTCAGGGGGGTCCTGGAGGACTTGGGGGGGCTCCTGGAGATATTGGGGGGCTCCTGGAAGACTTGAGGAAGTCAAGGGGGGGGTCTTTGGGGGTGGGTGCCTGTGGGGTGATACCTGTGGGCGTGGCCGTGCAGGGGAGGGGCTCCGTGGGCGGGGCAGCTCCGCCCTCATCCGGTCCAACACCAGTTCCACAATGCGGGCCCGATCCTCGGGCCGCTCCCGGCCCCAGCAACGGCATCCAGGAGCCCAGCACCTATGGGGGGGCACCTGGAGGTGGGGGGGGGATCCAGGGGGTGTGGGGTGGACACCCAGGTTTTGGGTGGGGGGGGGATGCAGGCATTGGGTAGGGGGGACACAGGTTTTGGGTGGGGGCGACAGGTGATGGGGGGGCACCCAGCTTTTGGGGGGCACCCAGGGGTTGGGGGGGAGGGAGACCCAGGTTTTGGGGGTGGGCATCCACGGGGGGACAGACACCCAGGTGATGGATGGGGGTACCCAGGTGTTCGTTGGGGGGGACCCAGGTTTTGGGTGGGGGGGTCCCAGGTGTTGGGGGGAGGCACCCAGATTTTGGGGGGGGTGGGGACACCCAGGGGTTGGGGGGGGACACACCCCCATGTTTTGCAGGGGGGGCACCCAGGCGTTGGGTGCTGACCTGGACGATGTGCTCCCGCCCATCGGGCCCCCGCAGAGCCTCCACCCCGCAGATGTCGACGCCCCCCGAAGAGGCGGGCGCAGGCATCCACCCAACCACGGGTGCCTGGTGGGAAAGGGGGTGGAGCCTCAGTTGGCCATGCCCACCATCCAAGGACACGCCCCTCAGCCTGGCCATGCCTCTTTGTGCATGGGGACACACCCCACACACACCCCTTGGGGTACCACACCTATGGGAAACAGCCCCCGGCCATGTGCCTTTCTCTCGGCCACGCCCCCCAAAGCCACTCCCACATAGCCACACCCCCTTTGCCCTAACTCACCCCCCCTTTCCCCCATTGCCCCTTCTCTTCCCCATACCCCCGCCCCTTCCCCATAGCCCCACCCCTTCCCTTAGCCCCACCCCCCTGTGGCCCCACCCAGCCGATTAAGCCCCACCCCCTTTTGTGGGCCAAGCCCCGCCCCCTGCCACTCACCGTGGGCTCAGGGCCACCGGCTCCATCTGGGTCCCCCTCCCCCGGGGGGGTCCCCGGCCCACCAGCGGCCACCTGGGGGGGGGGACACACACCAGGGTGAGGGGGGGGGTCTCACCTGGGTCCCCTCCCCCCGCCATGTCCCCTCCATGTCCCCTCGGTGTCCCCCATCCCCCCCCCGTGTCCCCTGCATCCCCGATGACCCCCATGTCCCCCCCCATGTCCCCCCCCATCCCCCCCAATGTCCCCCCCCTACGTCCCCCCATTTGTCCCCACACCCCCCATATCCCCCCCGTGTCCCCAACACCCCCCACGCCCCCCATTTCCCCCCCCACCCCCCGATGTCCCCATGCCCCCCACATCCCCCCCCCATGTCCCCAGTGCCCCCCGTGTCTCCCCCCCACGCCCCCATTTCCCCCACATCCCCCCGATGTCCCCAAGCCCCCCCCAGCCCCACGTCCCCAATGTCCCCACGTGCCGCCGATGTCCCCGATGTCCCCCCCCGATGTCCCCGATGTCCCCCGCTCACCGCAGGGCCCTGTACTCCTCCCCCAATCCGTTGCACCCACAGGCGCTGGCCCCCCCCCGGGGACCCCCTGGAGGAGGGCCCCCGCCCGGGCCCCGCCCATGGCCCCGGCCACCGCCCCCAATGCCTCCGGTGTCCCCACCCGCACCTGCAGGGGGGGGAGGAGACAACGGGAGACACGCCCCTCCCCAGACACGCCCACGCGTGACACACCCATCCCCCCAATCAGTCCTACACCCCCCTCCATGGGGATTGTCTTCACGCCTGGGGGCGGAGATACTGCTAAGCCACGCCCCCGGTGCGGGCCACACCCAAAGAGGCCACACCCCCCATAGGGCCCGTCTCACTCCCTACATATGCATGGGGTGGGGGCATCCTAAGGCCACGCCCACTCGAGGCCACGCCCACCCCGTGCAGGATGGGGCCACACCCACACGTGCCCTGCCCCACGGGCTGTGCCCCCTTGAGGCCACACCCCCCCCAATCCCAGGTTGATGGCAGTCGGGGAGGGGGCGGGGCTTGTCAGGGAAGGGGCGGGGCCTCACCTTGCCCACCCCCTGCGGGGGGCGGGGCTGAGCATCACCGTCATGGGGAAGGTTGGGGGCCGTCAGCTTGGGGAGCCCCCAGTTACACCAGTGCTCCCAGTTACCCCCCCAGTGACCCCCAGTTACCCCCCCAGTGACCACCCCAGTGGTCCCAGTCCCGGTTACCCCCCAGTCACCTCCCAGTTACCCCAGTCCCCTCCCAGTTACCCCCCAGTTACCTCCCAGTCCTTCCCAGTGCTCCCCAGTCCCTCTCAGTCCCCTCCCAGTCCCTCCCAGTTCCCCCGTCCCTCCCAGTCCCCTCTGAATCCCTCCCCAGTCCCTCCAAGTCCCCGCCCAGTTGCCCCAGTCCCCTCCCAGTTGCCCCAGTCCCCTCCCAGTTGCCCCCAGTCCCCTCCCAGTTGCCCCAGTCCCCTCCCAGTTGCCCCCAGTCTCCTCCCAGTTGCCCCCCAGTCCCCTCCCAGTTGCCCCCAGTCCCCTCCCAGTCCCTCCAAGTCCCCGCCAGCTACCCCAGTCCTCTCCCAGTCCATCCCAGTGCCTCCCAGTCCACTCCAATCACTTCCCAGTCCCCCCCCAGTCCCTCCCAGTCCCTCCTAGTACTCACCAGTCCGCGGGGGCGGTTGCAGAAGCGCTGTGGGACCAGGGGAAAGGCCTCGGGGCCCAGTTCCCGCTGCAGCCGTGCCAACTGGGCGAACTGGGAGCATTGGGAATGTCGGAGGAGGGGCAGGGGGGTGCGACAGCCCTGCCCAGCACTCGCAGTCTGCCCCAGTATCCCTCCCAGTATCCTCCTGTTTCTCCCAGTGCCCCCCAGTACAGCCACCATCCCCCTCAGTGCACCCAGTATCCATCCCAGTGTCTCCCAGTACGCTCCCAGTGCCCCCCCGGTCCCCTCAGTTACCTCCCGGTCCCCCCAGTTGCCTCCCCATGCCCTCCCTGTTACCTCCCAGTTGCCTCCCAGACCCCCCCCCCAGTCCCCCCAGTTGCCTCCCAGTTCCTCCCAGCCCCCCCAGCCCCCTCCGTGCCCCCCCAGCCCCCTCCCAGTCCCTCCCAGTGCCCCCACAGCTCCCGCCCAGTCCCTCCCAGTGCCCCACGCACCAAGCAGGGGGGGATGAGCGAAGGCGTACAGGGCGGGGAGGGGGTCTGTACTGGGGACCCCCCCCAGGTGCAGCCCCACCAGCAGCCGCCGCCCGGCCCCCCTCCACCCCCCCCTCGGGGGGGGGTTCCCGCACCAGCACGAAGTCGGGGCGCACCCGCCTGGGGGGGGGGGGCAGGAGGGGGGTCAGGGGGGGACCCCAAACCTCCCCCCCAAAACCCCCCCACCCCTTCTTCAAGATAGTGTACCCTGAAAAGTCGTACACCCCCCCACCGCACCCCCAAAATATCACCCGGCACCCCAAAATATTGACTTGCACCCCAAAAATCGACCCTGCCCCCAAAATCCCACCCTGCACCCCAAAATTCGACCCCCAATTCCCCCCCGGCCCCCTGTACCCCCAAAAATCCCCCACACCCCCCCAAACCTTCCCCTTTGCCCCCCAACCCCCCACTTGACCCCCCAAATCCCCCCAGAACCCCAAATTAACCCCAAAATTGGGGGGGCAGGGGTCCCCCCAAAAACCCACCTGGCCCCCCCTCGGGGGGTGTCGATGGTGACGCTGAGGGTGCCATGGGTGGAGGCCACCAAGGAGAGCTCCGAAAACTGAGCCTGGGGGGGACACACCCCCAAGATTCGGGGGGGGACCCTAAAAATCTAGGGGGGGTCCCCAAAATCCAGGGGAGGACCCCAACCCCCCCTCCAAATCCTCCCTGGGACCCCCCCAACCCCCCCTCCCGACCCTCTCTGAACCCCCAAATTGGAGGTTTAGGGAGCGCCCAAAATCTCGGGGGGGGACCCCAAAATCCGGGGAGGGACCCCAAAACCCAGGGGGGGACCCCCAACCCCCCCACAGACTCCCCCAAAACCGCCCTGAACCCCCAAAATGGGGCATCAGGCCCTACAGGTGGATCCCCAGAACCTGGGGGGGGACCTCAAAATCTTGGGGGACCCCCCCAATTTAAGGTAGCCCCCCCAAAATCGGGGGGGACCCCAAAACTCACCTGCTCCACTCGCAGCTCCACGTCCCCGTGAACCGATTTACCCTTGAAGAGCTTCACCCTGGTGGGGGGGTAAGGGGCAGGTCGGGGGTACCCCCAAAACTGGGGGGGGCCCAAAATGCCCCCCCCAAATAATCCCCCAAAACTGAGCCCCCCCAAAATGAGCCCCCAAACTGTCCCCCCCAAACCGACCCCCCCAAATCTGACCCCCCCAGACCGCCCCGCCCAAATCCACCCCCCAACAAACTGCCCCCCCCAAAACCGCTCCCCAAATCTACCCCCCAAAGTGACCCCCACAACCCACACCCCCCAAATCCGACCCCCCCAAACCGCCCCCCAAAGTGACCCCCCCAAGTGACCACCCCCCCAAATCCGACCCCCACAACTGACCCCCCCCAAACCCAACTCCCCCCAAATCTGGGCCCCCAAAGTGACCCCCCCCAAGTGACCCCCCCCAAATCCAACCCCCCAAAGTCACCCCCCCCCCAAGTGACACCCCCCCCCCGGGGGGGGGGGTGGTCAGATTTGGGGGTTCCCATACATACCAGTCGGTGCCGGGGGGGGCGATGACAAGCAGGAGCGGGGGCTGGGGGGGGGTCCGTGGGGGTCTCCCCCACCCCTCCCCCCCCAGGACCCCCCCCCCACCCCCGGCCCCGCCCCGGGGGGGTCCCCCTCCCCCCCCCGCCAGGAAATTCCCATCGGACAGCCGCCTCCGCAGGTACTCCATCCCCCCCGTGCTATAGGGGGTCGCTTTGGGGGGGGATGGGCTATAGGGGAAGGGGGGGGGCTGGGGGGGGGCCTGGAGGGGTGGGAGCTATGGGGGGGGTTATGGGGGGAAGGTATGGGGGTTGGGGGCTATAGGGGGGGCTATAGGGGCCTATAGGGGGTGGGGGCTAGATGGGGGGGCCTGGATGGGTTGGAGCTATAGGGGTGGGGGGCTATAGGGGTCTGAGCTATAGGGTCGGGGTCTATAGGGGTCAGGGCTGAGGGGGCTATGGGGCTCGGAGCTACAGGGGTGGGGGGCTAGAGGGTCCTGCTGTAGGGGTAGGGAGCTGTAGGGGTCTCCCTATAGGGGTTCAAGCTATAGGGGGTCTCCCTATAGGGGTTCAAGCTATAGGGGATCTCCCTATAGGCGCCTACTGAGGGGATCAGGGGACGAGGGGGGATCATCTTATAGGGGCCCACTATAGGGGTCAGGGGCTATGGGGAGCTGAGCTATAGGGGTTAGGGGCTGTGAGAGCTTACTAGAGGGGTGTCACCCTATAGAGGCAAGCTACAGGGGTGGGGGCTATAGGGGCTCGGCCCTATAGGGGTCTGGGTGCCTAGAGGGGGCCTATACAGGGGACGGCCTCCCTGGGGCTATAGGGGGAGGCCCTATAGGGGGAGGAGCAGGAGGTCTATAGGGGACGAAAGGCTGGGGAAGGGGCGAGGCTGCCCTATAGGAAAAGCTTGTGGAAGGGGGATATAGGAGATACCTCTGCAGGGGAGGGGGGGCTATAGGAGAAGGGAGCTATAGGGGGTGGGGGCTATAGGGGGTGGGAGTCTGTAGGGGGTGGGGGGCTATAGGGGATGGGGGCTATATGGTAAGGGGGTCTATAGGGGAAGGGAGTCTGTAGGGGGTGTGGTCTATGGGGGTGGAGCGCCTATAGGGGAAAGAGCCGCTATGGGGTGGGGGGTGCGGGGGGCCCTGCCGGGAGCCCTCCGGGGTCCCCTAGAGAAGCCCCTGGAGCAGCCCCCACCCCCACCCAGCCCCCGACCGGGACCCGCCCCTTCCCCCCTCCCCCTCTCTCACATCCGGCCCCGCCCCTTCCCCGTCGAGAAGCCGCCGGAGGGGCGTGGCCCGGCCGTGACGTCAGAGGGCGCCCCGCCCGCCGCTCTGCAGAGGGGCTGGGGCGGGGCCGGTGACGTCATGGCGGCCACCCGCCCCCCCCCCCCCCGCCCCCCCAAGAATTCGGGGCCGCGTCAGTTGCCGGGTCTTTATTGGGGGGGGGAGGGGGAAATTCGGGGCGGTTGGGGGGGCTCCGGGGGGGGGGGGGGCCGTGACGTCACCGGGAGCGTCAGTCCTCTCGGGGGGGGGGAAGGGAAAAAGGTAAATTGGGGGGGGAGGGGCGGAGTCAGTCATCCAGCCCCTCCCCCTCCCAGCACCCCCATAGGGGAGCCCAGAGCCCCACCCCCCAGGGGTTCTGCCCCTCCCCCCCAGAGCAGACCCAGCCACCCAGCCCCTCCCCCCCCATAACGCCATCACCCAGCCCCTCCCCCCCTCCAGGAAACCCAACCCCCAGCCCCTCCCCCCCAAGGAACCCCATCACCCTGCCCCTCCCCCTCCCAAAACCCAACCCCCCAGCCCCCTCCCCCCCAGGACCCCTCCCCCCCCGGATGACCCCGCTGACCCTCCGGGGGGGGGGCAGGGCAGCACGTGCAGGCATGGCCGACTCTCCTCCAGGCGCAGGAGTTGCCCCCTCCAGGCGGGGGGCAGCGGGGCCGAGCCGACCCCCAAAAAGTGACATTGACGGGGACGGACGAGCCCACAGGGGTCACCGTCAGCCTGTAGGGGGTGCTGTTAGTCCCTGGGGAGTAGGGGCGGGGACAGGGCAGGGCAGGGTGGCCCCACCCCAAAGATCCGCCCTGGGCTTCCCCCTGACCTAGAGAGTCTCTCGTGGCCCCAGAGAGACCCCCCCGGCCCCATAGAGCCCCCATTGACCCTATAGAACGCCCATCGACCCTATGGAATGCCCATTGACCCTATGGACCCTCCATTGACCCTATGGAATGCCCATTGACCCTACAGAGCCCCCATTGACCCTATACACCTCCTATGGACCCCTATGAGCCCCCATTGACCCTATAGACCCTCCACTGACCCTATAGAATGCCCATTGACCCTACAGAGCCCCCATTGACCCTATAGACCCTCCATTGACCCTGTGAGCCCCCATTGACCCTATAGACCCTCCATTGACCCTATAGAATGCCCATTGACCCCTACAGAGCCCCCATTGACCCTACAGAGCCCATTGACCCTATAGACCCTCCATTGACCCTATAGAGTGCCCATTGACCCTACAGAGCCCCCATTGACCCTATAGACCTCCTATGGACCCTACAGAGCCCCCATTGACCCTACAGAGCCCTCGTTGACCCTATAGACCTCCTATGGACCCTACAGAGCCCCCATTGACCCTACAGAGCCCTCGTTGACCCTATAGAGCCCTCATTGACCCTATAGAGCCTCCATTGACCCTATAGAACACCCATTGACCCTATAGAGCCCCCCATTGACCCTACAGACCCCCCAGCCCCATAGACACCCCCCCCCCTTGACCCTATAACCCCCCCCCATAGCCTCCATACGCACGGATAGGCGGGGTAGATGGGCTGGCACTCCCGGGTGCGGCTACGTGTGGGGCTGGCCCCACACGGGGGGGTGCAGAGTCCCCAGGGGCTCCAGTCTGACCAGTTCCCTGCCACTGGGGGCACAGGGCAGTGTCACCCTATAGGGTTGGGGGGGTATGGGGTACCTATGGAGGGGGGAGGGGGTTCCCTATTGGGGGCAGCAGTGGGTCACTGTGGGGTGGCCGTGGGTCACTGTGGGCTCTCCCATGGACCCCTATGGGGTGCCTGGGGGGCCCTATAGGGCAACTACAGGGTGCTACAGGGTAGTCTCAGGAAGCTATAGGGTACTATAGGGCTGCTATAGAATGCTACCGGGCTTCTGTAGGGCAGCTATAGGGCACCTACAGGGTTCCATAGGGCAGGCTGTAAGTGTTATAGGGCCCCTGTAGGGTTTCATATGGTAGCTATAGGGTAGATATAGGGTGCTATGGGGTACTACAGGGCAGCTATAGGGTGCTATGGGGCTCCATAGGGCAGCTATAGGGTTCCAAAGGACACATATAGGGCAGCTATAGGGCAGCTATAGGTGCCAGGGGGGGAAGTCACTCACGGAGGCAGTGGTGGATGTTGTAGCAGGCGCGAATCTGGATGGTGGCGACCCCCCCCTCCGTGAGGCAGGGGGGGCCCCCCGGCTTGCGCCCCACACATTCCCCCGCGTCCGCCTCTGCTGCCCCACGGTGGGCTCGCAGCTCTGCGTGCCCCACAGCGGCCGCTCGCAGGGGGTCCAGTCGCCCCACGGGCCCCAGTGCTGCACAGCTGGGGGGCACATGGGGGGGGGTCGGGTGGGGCTGTGGGGCACCCCATAGCACCCTCCTGACCCACACTTGGGGGGCATGATAGGGGGGTAATAGAGTGGGTGTCCTATGGGGTGAGTGGCCCATAGTGGAGGGGACAGGGGGCCCTACATGCCCCATGGCACCCCTGACCCACACTTGGGGGGCACCATGGAGGGGGGTTAGGGGGTGGGTGCCCCATAAGGGGGGGGGTCAGGGGCTGCCCCATGGCAAAAGGGGCGGGTTCACATGGTGCCCTATAGCTGCCCCAAAGCAGTGGTCCTGAGTGGCCCACCATGGGGCTTAAGGGAAGCCCCTCCCCTCCCCAGGCCCTGCCCCTCCCCAGGCCCTGCCCCCTATAGACCCCACCCCCAGCCCCACCCCCTGGCCTGGCTCCCACCCCCTCCCAGCCCTCTACCTCCCCAAGCCACTCCCCTCTCTGGTGTGAACCACGCCCCCTCCCTCCAAGCCTTGCCACCTCCCCCAAGGCCCCGCCCCCTCTCCCAGCTGCAGGCCCCCCCGTGGCACACCCGCACCCCCCCCCAGTCAGCAAAAGCCACGCCCCCTTCCCCACACCACGCCCCCTTCCCAGGCCACGCCCCCTCACCTGGGCAGGGCCCGTGGGGTCCACAGACCCCCCTGCCTCATGCTGTTGCCGTGACAACGCCGGCCCCCGTGCTGGGGGGGCGGAGCATCGCAAGCCCGACGCCACGTGACCGCGCCCAGCCCGCACGTTACCGGGCAGGGGGCGGTGGCTGACCACGCCCCCCAGGCACCATCCACTATAGAAGAGGGGAGCAGGGCTTAGGGCTCTGCTGCCATGCCCCCAGTCTGTGGCCACGCCCTCCGTCCTGTGTCCATGCCCCCAAGCCCCTCCCACTAAGGGCCAGGCCCCGCCCACTCACCGGGGCAGGGCGGCAGGGGCAGGGCAGGGTTGGGCGTCGATGGCGTTGCCGGGGCAGGCGGGGCCGGGCGGGTCCGTCGAAGGCGGCGGCGAATCACAGCGACGGCTTCGACTCCGCCTCGGCTTTGACCCCGCCCCCTCGCAGCTCCCCCCCACAGCTGCCCCACGGGCCCCATGGGCCCCACCCGCCCCCCACTGCGGGGGAGGGGGAGGGGCGTGAGGCCCCACCCCCGCCCCCACCAGCCTTCAGACCCCCCTTTTGCCCCTCCCCCTTCCCCCTTGACCCTCCCCTCATCCTGCCCCTCCCCCACTCCCCTCTTTCCCAGCCCCTCCCCCACCCCACCCCTCCCCTTCCCCCTTCTCCCCTCCCCCACCCCGCCCTTGCCCCCCCACCTCCTCCCCCTCCCCCCCACTTCCCCCTCCCCTTTCACCCCTCCCCACACTCCCCCTCCTTCCCCCTCCCCAGCCCCCCCCCTCACCCTGCCCCTCCCCCCCCTCACCAGGACACGTGGGGGGCCCGCCCCGACACGCCCGTGTCTCCCGGGCCCCGCCTGGGCCCGCAGCCCCCCCCGCAGCGAGGGGCGGGGTCAGTGCACGCCCGGCTCCGCCCCTGCGTCCCTGCCCCACACGTCACCGAACACTCGCCCCACGGCGACCACGGGGTCCAGCCCCCCGCCTCTGGGGGCAAAGGCCAGGGGTCACTCCCCATGGCCACCCCCACGGCCCCCAAATGTCCCCCCGATGGCCCCCGAATCTCCCCCCATCCCCCCCCCAACGTCCCCCCCAGTGTCCCCGCCCCCCAATGTCATCCCCCCAATGTCCCCAACATCCCCACCCCCAATCTCCCCCATCCCCCAACGCTCCCCGACGTCCCCGATGTCCCCCCCGCCCCCTCAATGTCCCCAAATGTACCCGATCTCCCCCCATCCCCCAACATCCCCAATGTCCCCCCAGATGTCCCCAAACGTCCCCAACGTCCCCACCCCCAAGTGTCCCCCAATCTCCCCCCAGCCCCGCCAGTGTCCCCCCAATGTCCCCCCCCGATGACATCCCCGATGTCCCACCAGGACAGCAGGGGAGGTGACACGCCCGCAGCTGCCACTCCCCGCCTGTCCCCCGGGTCCCCCGCAGGGTCGCGGCTCCGTCCCCGGCGCTGGGTCCCCTCCCTGCAGGTCACCGAGCACCCGCTCCAGGGTCCCCAGGGACCCCACGCGCCCTGTCTGGGGACAGGGGGCACCCGATGGCACCCGGTGGCACCCAATGGCACCTGATGTCACCCATTGGCACGTGGTGGCACCTGGTGGCACTCAATGGCACCCAATGGCACCCAGTGGCACCCATTGGCACGTGGTGGCACTTGATGGCACCTGGTGGCACTCAATGGCACCCAGTGTCACCCATTGGCATGTGGTGGCACCGGGCAGCACTCAATGGCACCCAATGACACATGGTGGCACCCAATGTCACCCAACAGCACCCAGTGTCACCCCACAGCACCCAGTGTCACCCATTGGCACCTGGTGGCACTTGATGGCACTTGGTGGCACCTGGTGACGCTCAATGGCACCCAATGGCACATGGTGTCACCCCAACAGCACCCAGTGTCACCCAGTGTCATCCATTCTGGTGGCACTCAATGGCACCCAATGGCACATGGTGGCACCCAACGGCACCCAGTGTCACCCATTGGCACATGGTGGCACATGGTGGCACCCAATGTCACCCAATGGCACCTGGTATCATCACCCAGTGGCACCCAGTGTCACTTGATGGCACCTGGTGGCACCCAAGGGCACCCAATGGCACATGGTGGCACCCCACAGCACCCAGTGTCACCCATTGGCACCTGGTGGCACCTGGTGGCACTCAATGGCACCCCGTGTCACCCAGTGTCACCCAGTGTCACCCAATGATAGCCCATGGCCTCCAGTGTCATCTGGGCAGGCCTCGTGGGTGGGCGGGGCTTTTGGTGGGCAGGGCCAGAGGGAAAAGGCAGAACCACCTGCAGGGGTGGGTGGGGCCTGGAGTAGGCAGGGCATCGGTGAGGGTGGGGCTTATAGGTGTGGGCGGGGTTTGAGGGGAGCAGGGGTGGATTGGGATGGGTGGGTCCTCAAAGGTGGGTGAGCTTAAGAGCACTGCAGGGACTTGGATTGGGTGGGGTCACATCAGTGGGTGGGGCTTAGTGACATGGGCAGGGCTTGGGGATGGGAACAGGCGTGGCCTTCTGGGAGGGGCGTGGCTTTTTGTGGTGGGCATAGCTACCTGGCTGGGTGGGGCTTTTACCGAAGGGGTGTGGCTGGCTGGGCAGGGCTTGGAGGTGGGCAGGGCTCTGGGTGGGACTGGGTTGTGATGGGCAGGGCTTAGGCAGAGGGTGGGTCCTGGGGTGGGCAGGGCTTGCAGTGGGCGGGGCTGACCGGCAGGTGTGGCAGTGGCCATGGGGGTGGCGCTTGTAGCCATAGGTGGGGTTGAGGCAGCAGTCGGCCAATGGGACGGGTTCATCACCCAGTAGGTCAGCACAGGCCCCACCTCCCCCTTCCTCCTCCAATTGGGCGAAGCACCACACGGGTGTGGCAGCTGCAGGGGCGGGGCCACAGGGGTCATGTGGGGGGGGTTATGTTGGGTCACCACCCAAGTGCCTCCCAGTCCCTCCCAGTGCCCTCCCCAGTTCCCCCCAGTGCTCCCAGTTTCCCCAGTCCCCCTGCACCCTCCCAGCCCCCCAGTGCTCCCAGTACCTCCCAGTCTCTCCAGTGCCCTCCCTCAGTGCTCCCAGTATCCCCCCAGTCCTCCCAGTATCCTCCCAGTACTCCGGGTTTCCCAGTTCCCCTGCACCCTCCAGCCCCACCCAGTGCTCCCAGTCCCCTGTGCCCCTCCCAGGGCCCTCACTGCTCTCCCAGTCCCCCCAGTGCCCCCAGTATCCCCCCAGTCCTCCCAGTGCTCCTAGTTTCCCATCCCTCTGTTCCCCCCAGTGCTCCCAGTTTCCCCCAGTGCTCCCAGTATCCTCCCAGTGCTCCCAGTTTCCCCCCAGTGCTCCCAGTGCTCCCAGTATCCTCCCAGTACTCCCAGTTTCCCCAGTCCCCCTGCACCCCCCCTGCACCCCCCCGCCCCCCACAGTGCCTCCCAGTCCCCCCCAGTACCAGCAGGGACCACCACCCAGTGCAGCGCAGAACAGTGACAGGAGTAGCCCGATGGGCGCCATCGAGGGGACACACACACACTTCCTCTCCCCCCCTTGGGTCCCTCCGCCCTAAGGGGAAGTGGGGGGGGGGACAGCCCACCCACAGAAGGACCCAGGCGTCTGGCTGGTACCTCACCCCTCCCCCCCCCCAAAAAAGGGATCCAGGCATCCGGGAACCCCCCCTCCCCCCCTAAAAAGGGTGACACCCCCTCCCTCCCCCCCCCAAAAGGGCAGCCAGCAGCACCCACAGAAGGACCCAGGCAGCAGGGTGACGGCCCCGCCCCCCCCCCAATTCCAGCCCAAATTCTGCCTTTTTTCACCCATTTATTTAAAAAAAAAAAAAAAAAAATTGGGGGGTGAGGGGCCATGGGGGTGGGGGTCACCCAGGGTCTCCCCCAGCTCTGGGTGACATGATGGGGCGGGGGGACACCCCCATTTCGAGGGGTCCCCAAGGGGGGGTGGGCGTGGCCGCGGGGTGGGCGTGGCCTCAAAGGGGGGGTCCTCAGGGTCCTTCGCTGAAGCGTGTCACCCCCCCGGGGCGGGGGCGGCTGGGAGCCTGGGGGGACGACGACAATGAGGTCACCCAGTGTCACCCAATGCCACCCCCCCCAACGTCCCCTCATGTCCCCCATCATCCCCCAATGTCCCCCCCAGGTCCCCACATCCCCAATGTCCCCCACCCCCCCCAACGTCCCCCCTATGTCCCAGTGTCCCCCAATGTCCCCCATGTCCCCTCATCCCCCCAATGTCCCCCCATCCCAGTGTCCCCCCCACATCCCCAATGTCCCCCACACCCCCAAACGCCCCCCCAATGTCCCCATATCCCAATGTCCCCCCCATGTCCCAATGCCCCCCCATCCCAGTGTCCCCCATGCCCCCCCCATGTCCCAATGCCCCCCCAATGTCCCTGTGTCCCCCCCCCCGACATCCCCGTGTCACCTCCGTCCGCCGCCGGCCCAGCCCGCTCCCCTCCTTCCAGCCCATCGCCTGCAGCATCCGGCACCCAAGGGTGGTCTCGCGGGGGAGCGGACCCTCCGCCTCCCTGCAGCACCCAAGGGTGCTGACAGGGGGCCGGGGGGGTGCCCAACTCCATCGGGGGGGTCCCCAACCCCACAGCACCCGCTTTTGGGGGCTCCCACCCCATAGCATCTGCTTTTGGGGTCCTCAGCGCCCACTTTTGGGGTCTTCTCTGCCCCATAGCACCCGCTTTTGGGGTCCTTAGCAGCCATTTATGGGGTCCCCCACCCCACAGCACCCACTCTTGGGGTCCTCAGCAGCCATTTATGGGGTCCCCCACCCCACAGCACCCACTTTTGGGGTCCTCAGCGTCCACTTTTGGGGTCTTCTCCCCCCCCATAGCACCCACTTTTGGGGTCCCACCCCCCACTTCAGGGTCCCCCACCCCATAGCACCCACATTGAAGGTCCCCAGCACCCATTTCTGGGGTGTCCCCCCCTTCCCCAGCACCCACCCCTGGGTGGGTGGATAAGGATGTAATGGGTGCTCACCCTGGGGTGGGGGGGGGGTCCCCCAAATTTGCGCCGTTTGGGCTCGGGAGGGTCGGGGCCCCCCTGCTTCTCCCGGCGTTCAGCCGCCCGGTCCCGGTACTTCATCTGGGGAGGGGGGGGAGCAGCACCCATGGGTGCCCTCAGCACCCTAGGGTGCCCCCCCCAGCATCCATGGGGGTCCTCCAGTTCCATAGGTGCCCCCCCCATGCTCTTTGGGTGCCCCCCAGATTCCCCCCCCCAGCCTCATGGGTGTCCCCCCAGCACCCCTGGGTACCCCCCCACCCCATAGATGCCCTCCCAGCACCCCATAGATCCACCCATGGGTGCCTTCCCCACATGTACCCCCCCCCCAGCACCCATGGGTGCCCCCACACCCACCTCCATATCTCCCCGGTCCAGCCCCTCGGGGGGGGGCGGGTGGCTCCGGCGCTGCAGCTCCAGGTTTTGCTGGGGGGGGGGGGGGGCACAGAGTTATTGGGGGGGGTCCCTAAAACCTTTAGGGGGTTGCCCAATATTTGGAGGGCCCCACCCAAACTTTTGGGGGTTCCCTAAAATTTGGGGGGGTCCCCAACACCTTCTCAGAGTCCCCAAACCCCCCAGGGGGGTCCCCAATATCTGGGGGGGTCCCCACAATAAGTCTTGGGGGAGCATCCCCAAGACCTGAAAGGGGGGTCTCCAATACCTGGGGGTCCCCAAGTCCTTCTGGGGGGGGTCCCTAATGTTTTGGGGGGGTCCTGAATAATCCAAGGGGTGTCCCCAATATCCAGGGGGGGTTTAAGACCCCTAAGGGGGTTCCCAAGACTTTAAGGGGAACCCGAAGATTTGTGGGGTGCCCCAAAACGTCCAGGGGGGTCCCCAATGTTTGCGGGGGGGTCCCCAAGATCTCAGGGGGGGTCCCCCAAACTTGGGGTCTCTCCAATAGCCCAAGGGGGGGGTCTCCAATATCCCAAGAGGGAGCCCCCCAAGTCCTTTTAAAGAGCCCCAACACCCCCTAAAGCAACATTTCTAGTTCACTGGGGGGTCCCCAAGATCTCAGAAGGGGTCCCCAAAATAGGGGGAGTCCCTAAGTTCTCGGGGGGTCCCCAATACACCAAGGGGGACCCCAACATGGCCTGGGGAGTCCCCCAAACTCTCTTAAAGAGCCCCAACACCCCCTAAAGTGGCTCTTCTAGTTCATGGCAGGGTCCCCAAGATCTCGGGGGGGTCCCCAAAATGGGGGGGTCCCCAATACAGCAAGGGGGACCCCAACATCCCCAGGGGGAGTCCCCCAAGCCCTCTTAAAGAGCCCCAACACCCCCTGAAGTGACATTCCTAGTTCACTGGGGGGTCCTCAAGATCTCACAGGGGTCCCCAAAATGTGGGGGGGTCCCCAAGTTCTTCAGGGGATCCCCAGTACACCAAGGGGATCCCCAACATCCCCGGGGGGGTCCCCCAAGCCCTCTTAAAGAGCCCCAACACCCCCTAAAGTGACATTTCTAGTTCATGGGAGGGTCCCCAAGATCTCAGGGGGGTGCCTAAAAGTTTTTTGGGGGGGGGGTACCTTATGGAGGCCAGAGAGCTGCTGGTGGCGGAGCAGGGCTTCCTTACTAGGAAACTGGCGGCGGCAGAGGAGGCAGGCCAGTTTGTGCCAGTCGGTGAGGGGCTCACCGGGACGGTCAGGACCGCGCTCGCCCTCTTCCTCGCTCTCACTCTCCCCGCTGTAAGCGGCCACTAACCCCCGGGGGGGGCTCTATGGTGGGGTGGGGAAGAAAGGGGTTAGGGGGGCACTCAGGCACCCAAGAGTTCAGGGAGGGAGACCCAGGAGGTCAGGGGTACCCAGGAGTTTGGGTAAGGGAGGGGTGGGAAGAGGGAGGAGGGGGGGTTTCGGCACCCGGGTATCGGGGGGGGGGCACCCATGGGTGCAGGCGTTGGGGCTTACCAGCCGCTCGTCGCTCGTCAGTTTGGGAAGCTCCATGGGTGGGTGCTGCCGCTCGGTCAGAGCACCCTGGGGTGGGGGGTGGGGGGTCAGGGGGGCACCCATGGGTGTTGCGGGATGGGGGTAGGGGGTGCTTGTTGCAGCCCCAAGGTGCCCCCACAGCTCTCCCATTGCAACCCCCGCCACCATGGCCAGCACCCACTGCGCCCCCCCCCCACCCCCAGCATTCATAGCCCCCATAGCCCCCCACTGCACCCTATGGCACCCATAGCCCCCCCATGGCACCCATACCCCCCCACAGCACCCCACTGCCAGCACCCATGGCCCCCATTGCACCCTATGGCACCCATAGTCCCTCATGGCACCCCACTGCCAGCACCCACAGCCCCCCAGTGCACCCTATGGCACCCATACCCCCCACTGCCAGCACCCATACCCCCCCCAAGGCACCCACTGCCCTCCCCCCCCAACAATGTAGCATCCATAGCACCTCTTACAGCACCCATACCATCCTACAGACCCCTCCCCATACAGCCACAGCCCCCCCCGGCATGGCAGCACCCATCACCCCCCAGCACCCATGGGTGCCCCTTCTTCCGCAGGATGACGTAGGTGCTGACCCCATAGCCCTTTTTACAGCACCCATCGCCCCCCACAGCCCCCCCAGCCCCTCCCATGGCAGCACCCCTCACCCCCCCCCCAGCACCCATCACCTCCCCCCCCAGCACCCATGGGTGCCACCTTCTTCTCCAGGATGGCGTAGCCGGCATCGGCGGCGGCCGCCTCGCGCCGCTCATCCTCCCGCGGGGGTGGGGGGGGCCCGGCACTGCGCCCGCTCTCCCGCTGCTTGTTGAGGCTGCGTGCCCACCGCTCCATGTCCTTGGCGATCTGGGGACCCATGGGTGCTGTTAGGGTGGGGGGGTCAGGGACCTATGGGTGCTAATGAAGTCTATGGGGACCTGTGGGGGCTCTTGGGGACCCGTGGGGGCTATTGGGGTAGATGAGCTGCTGGGGACCCATGGGGGTTGTTGGGACGGATGGGGACCCATGGGTGCTATTGGGTCGAGTAGAGACCCATGGGTCCTGTTTTGTAGTATGGAGACCCATGGGTGCTATTATAGTGGAGAAGGACCTGTGGGTGCTATTGGGTTGGGTAGAGACCCATGGGTGCTGTTATGTAGCACCGGCACCCATGGGTGCTATTATGGTGGATAAGGACCCACGGGTGCTATTGGGGTAGATGAGGACCCATGGGTGCTATTGGGTTGGGTAGAGATCCATGGGTGCTACTGAGGTGTCTGGGGACCCATGGGTGCTATTGGGACAGATAGGGACCCACAGCAACTGTTGGTGGTCTATGAGCACCCACGGGTGCTATTGGGGTGGATGGAGACCCATGGGGGCTACTGGTGGTCTACGAACACCCATGGGTGCTATTGGAGTTTACAGGGACAACCAGGAGCTATTGGTGACCAATGGGTGCTACTGGGATCTACAAACACCCATGGGTGCTATTGGGGTCTACAGGGACCACCGGGAGCTATTGGTGACCAATGGGTGCTACTGGGGTCTACAAACACCCATGGGTGCTATTGGGGTCTACAGGGACCACCAGGAGCTATTGGTGACCAATGGGTACTACTGGGATCTACAAACACCCATGGGTGCTATTGGGGTCTACAGGGACCACCGGGAGCTATTGGTGACCAATTGGTGCTACTGGGGTCTACAAACACCCATGGGTGCTATTGGGGTCTACAGGGACCACCAGGAGCTATTGGTGACCAATGGGTACTACTGGGGTCTACGAACACCCATGGGTGCTATTGAGGTCTACGGGGACCACCGGGAGCCATTGGTGACCAATGGGTGCTACTGGGGTCTACGAACACCCATGGGTGCTATTGGGGTCTAGGGGGACCACCAGGAGCTATTGGTGACCAATGGGTGCTACTGGGGTCTACAAACACCCATGGGTGCTATTGGGGTCTACGGGGACCACCGGGAACTACTGGGGTCTATGCAGACCTAAAGAGAACCTATGGGTACTACTGACGTCCAGCAGCACCCATGGGTGCTCTCACCACCTCTAGCCACTCCGGGGGGCTGAGGTCCTTCTAGGGCACCAATACCGGGGGGTGGGGGGGTCCCACGGGTGCTGAGAAACAAACCCCGCCCCAAAAAAACCTTTGGGGTGCCATGAGGGGGGTGCGTGGCAGGGGTAGCACCCATGGGTGCTGACCTGTTGAGCCGTCTTCGTCTTGTGCTTCTCCTTCTTGTCCTTGGGTTCCTTGGGGGGTCCAGGGGTGCCGGGGGGGCCGGGAGGGGGCTCGGCAGGGGGGGCCGCAAGGTAGGTGCGACGCTCCCCGTCCCAGTATAGGTACTGGCCTGCCCCTGCGTCGTAGTAGTACTGGGGGGGTTAGGGTGGGGGTCAGGGTGCTGGGTGGGGGCTCCTGCACCCCAAAATCACACCCCACCCCACCCCCCGAGGCACCGACGTCACTCCAGGGAGCTCAAAATGGCAGCCTGGACCCCCCCCAAAATCCTCCCCTCACCCTGGGACCCTAAAATGGGCCCCTGCACCCCAAAATCACCCCCGGGACCCCAAGATTGATCTGCGCACCCCAAAACTGTTCTCTGCACCCCAAAATCACCCCCGGGACCCCAAAATGGCCCCCTGCACCCCAAAATTGATCCCCACATGCCAAAATGGTCCCCTGCACCCCAAAATCAACCCCGGGACCCCCGAATTGGCCCCTGTACTCCAAAATCAGCTCCCTGCACCCCAAAACAAGTCCCTAAATGCCCCCCAAATCCTTGTTTTTCACCCCCAAACACCTCCCAGCCTTAAACCACCATTTTCAGCCCCAAAATAGCACTTTTTTGGCCTAAAATTTGGCTGCAGGGGTTCGAGGGTCCCCCCTGTACCCCAAAATTTCCCCCTGCACCCCAAAACATCCCACTGATCTCAAATAAGCCTCACCCCCCCCAATCTGCATTTTTCACCCCAAACCCCCTCCCAGCCTTAAACTGCCATTTTTCAGCCCCAAAATTTTTGACCCAAAATTTTGCCTGATGGGTGGGCAGGACCCTCTCCACCCCCAAATTCCGCCCTGCACCCCAAAACATCCCACTCCCACCAAGTAAGCCCCAAAACCCCTTGGAGTCCTGAATTGCCTGATTTTTACCCCAAAACCTCTCCTAGTCTTAAATCGCCTTTTCCAGTCCCAAATTTGCCCTGTTTTGACCCAAAAATTTGCCCGATGAGTGGGGGGGGTAACCGGCACCCCGACCCCGCCCCACACCCCAAAACACCCCCCGACCCCAAATAAGCCCCCCAAAATCCTCATTTTTCACCCCAAACATTCCCCAAGCCTTAAACCACCATTTTCAGCCCCAAGTTGCATTTTTTTCACCCAAAACTCGCCCAGAGGAATTTGAGCATCCCCCCTGCATCTCAAAATCCCCACACACACCCCAAAACACCCCCGGACCCCAACGAAGACCCCAAATCCCCATTTTTCACCCCAAAACGCCTCCCAGCTTTAAAACGCCTTTTCAACGCCCAAATAGCACTCTTTTGACCCAAAATTTTGCCTGATGGGTGGGGTGGACCCTCTGGTCCCCCCCCAACCAGCCCCCTGCACCCCAAAACCCCCCCACCTGGGAGTGAGGGTCGTAGTAGAGCCCGGTGAGGGGGTCATAGTAGTAACCCGAGGTCTCGTCGTACTGGTAGGTAGAAACATCCGGCACCGCTGGGGGGGGGAAGGGAGGGTCATGGGGGGGCATTGGGGCCCCCCCAAATTTCTAGGACTCTCCCCAAAATCCTGCAACCCCCCCAAAGACCTTGGGGCCCCCCCCCCAAAGCTCCAGAAGCCCCCCCTAGACCCCCCCCAAAAGTTCCCCTCCCCAGGACCACTCAAAGCCCCCCTTCCCCAAATCTTTCAGGACCTCCCCCTGAATGCTCACCCCCCCCAAAGCACCTCAGGACCCCCCCCAAACTCCAAAGTGCCCCCCCCAAATCTCTCAGGATCCCCCCAAAACCCCCAGCCCCCCCACACCCCCATAGACACCCCCAAAATTCCTCTAACCCCCCCCAAGCCCCCCCAGGACCCCCAGCCCCCCCAAAACTCCCCCACTCACGGTACTGGCCATAAGACTCGGAACTGGGGGGGGCAGCCGGGGGGGGCCCGGGGGGCGCTGGGTTGGGGGTCTCGGCCTTGAGGGGCCCTGTATAGGTCTGGGGGGGGGAGCACCCCAAAATTACCCCCCACCCCCAAATTTCCCTCCTTTTACCCCAAAATCCCCCCTGAACCCCCACACCCCCAATCACCCCCTATTCCCCCTCCCCATTTTGGGGTGGTGTCCCCCCCTCGTTGGCCCCCCCCCCAGTTTGTGCCCACCCCCTTCAGCCCCCCCATTTTTGGGCCCCCCCCCCAATTTTGCACCTCTCAACTGTTAGCCTCCTCCTCTTCTCCCCCCCCCACTTTTAGGACCCTCTCAAAATCATAAGCTCCCCCCAAATTTTGTTCTCCCCCCAAACTTTACCCCCCCACCCCAATTTTTGGGGACCCCCACCCCAAACTTGGCCCCCCCCATTTTTGGGGCCCCCCACCCCCTTTTGCTCCCCCCATGTTAGGGACACCCCCCAACTTTTGGGGTACCCCCACCCCCCCCATTTTTGGGGACCACCCACCCTCATTTCCCCCCACTTTAGCGTGCCCCACCCCAACTTTCGGGTGCCCCCCACCCACTTTCGGGTGCCCCCCCCCTTTGGGGTACCCACCTGGGTAGGGGCTCCCGAGGGGGTTGCGGTGGGGGTCTCGCCAGTGGGGGAGGGGTAAGGGGGGGCGCCAGGGGGGGGCGCGGGGGAACGTGCCGCCCCCTCCCGCCGTAGGGTCCAACCCCGGCACTGCTGGTTCCTCTGTGCCTGGGGGAGAGGGATCAGGGCTGGGTCCCTTCTATAGGGGACCCCGAACGCCTGGGTCCCTTCTATAGGGTCCCTGGGGCTTGTCTGTAGGGTCTGTTGGGTCTCTTCTATAGGGTCCCTAGTTCTCTTCTATAGGGTTCCTGAGGCTTGTCTATAGGATCCCTAGTTCTCTTCTATAGGATCTCTGGGTCCCTTCTATAAGGTCTCCTGGGTCCCTTCCATAGCGTCCCTAGCTCTCTTCTATAGGGTCTCCTGGGTCTCTTCTATAGGGTGTCTGGGTCCCTTCTTTGGAGCCTCCTTGGTCCCTTTTATAGGGTCTCTACGTCTCTCCTATAGGAGTCCTCGGGCGCCTGGGTCCCTTCTATAGGGTGTCCCGGATGGCTGCATCCTTTCTATAGGATCTCCTGGGTCCCTTCTATAGGGTCCTTGGCTCCTGTCTATAGGGTCCCTACGTCTCTTCTATAGGGTGTCCCGGCTGCCTGTGTCCCTTCTATAGGGTCCCTGGGTCCCTTGGAGGGGGGGAAGCACTCACCTGGGGCGGGGCCATCAGCCTTGGCAGGGGCGGGGCCAGACAGGGTGGGGCCAGGGGGTGGGGCCGCAGCACCTTTGAGGTAGGTGGAGCCATAGAGGGCAGGGGTGGGGCCAGCAAAGGTCTCCTCCGATTGGTAGAAGCTGAAGTCACTGGGAGGCTCCTCCCCCCCAGCCCACGTGGTCTCTCCACCCGGGGCGGCCTGTGGGAAGGGGTGGGACCACATTCAGGACATGCCCCTCATCTAGAAAGCCCTGCCCACCCTCCCCTGGCACACCCCTAGACTGCAAGCCCTGCCCAACTGCAACCACGCCCCTTGCCAAGCCCCACCCCAAGCCCCGCCCCATTCACTAAGCCCCACCCACCCTTGGGAACACGCTCCTCCTTTAAAGCCCCTCTGCCAGATTCCAAAGCCCCACCCACCCACTCCAAGCCCCGCCCCTGGGCCCCAGCCCCGCCCCACACCTGAAGCACCTCCCCAGCCTTCATTAGCCCTGCCCCACAGGCTCCGCCCACCCAACCCCCACCTCACATGCCCATCCTTCCCCCACTGCACACCCCTGAAACCCCGCCCCCTCACTTCAAGCCCCGCCCCCTGCAGCCACACCCACCTGGGAGAGCGCCCATTGGGCGGCGGCGATGGCAGTCGAAGCAACGGAGGCGGCGCTGGCGCGGGGCGGGCCCTCCCCTGGCCCCGCCCCCTGCACCTCCCTGGGGGGGGTCAGGGGTGGGGCCTCACCGCAGGGGCGGGGCCAGGCCACCAGGTTGGGTGGGGGCTTAAAGGGTCAGGGCTTTGGCTGTGGGGGTGGGGCTTAGGGGCAGTAGGTGGGGCCTGAGGCCCAGGGTGGGATCAGGTGGGTGGGGCTTCTGTGATGTGGGTGGGGCTTGGGGCAGGACTTAAGAGCTTTGGTGGGCGGCAGCTGTTGTGTAACTTGCTCTCTGGAGGCGGGGCCTAGGCATAGGGTGGGGCTTAGTGTTTGTGGGCAGGGTCTAGTGTTCATGGGTGGGGCTTGGGGCGGAGCCTAAGATTACCCCTAAAGGTGTTCCATAGGCTGAGGCTCGCGGGGGGGGGTCATTGGGGCAGGGGCGGGGCCTAGGCATTGTGGGTGTGGCTTCTGGAAAGGGGGCGTGGCTTCTGACCAGGGGCGTGGCTTGAGGTCAGCCTTAGGGGGGTTCCACGCACTGAGGCTTGCTGGGGGGTGGGACCTCAGGGAAGTGGGGTGGGGCCTATGGCTTGGGGGTGGGGCTTGAGGCTTGGGGGTGGGTCCAGAGGATGAGGGGTGTGTCCTTACCGCTTGGACCCTTTGGCGAACTCCACATTGATGCTCTTGCCGTCGATGTGGAGGGGGGGGTGCAGGGCCTGCAACATCTGCAGCAGCTGGGAAGCCTCCTGCGGGGGGGGGGGACCCGGGTGTCAGGGTGGGAGGGCACCCCCCCAAGGGACCCAAGCACCCCGTTAAGCCCCCCAGCACGGACCCAAACACCCAGCGTGACCCCAAAATAGGGACCCAAGCAGGGACCCAAGGTTTTAGGAAGCACCCAGGTGTTTGCCCCCCCGCCCCCACCCCTAAAAAGGCATCCAGGTATGAAGGGGGGGTGGGGGGGGGCACCCACCACGATGGTGGCGAGTTGGACGAAGGCGAAGCCGCGGTTGAGTTGGGTCTGGCGGTCTTTGATGACACGGACGTTGGCAGCCGAGAGGGCGGCGAAGGGGGCGAGGGCGGCCAAGATGGAGTCCAGGCTGCTCTGGGGGTGCAGGTTCCGCAAGATGATGGCTAGAGAAATTTGGTGGGGGGAGAAATTTGGTGGGGGGGACACACATGACACCCCAAGTGTTAGGGGGCACCCAGGTTTGGGAGAGGCTTGGGTATCTGGGGGGGTGTCCCCTAAGACCCCCGTAACACGCACCAGGACTCCCCTAAACTTCTCTTTAAATCTCTCTGGACCCCCCCAACTCCCCCCTGACCCCCCCACAAACCCCTTAGCCTCCCCAAATTCCTCCCAAACCCCCCACAAACCCCTTAGCCCCTCCAAATTCCCCCTGACCCCCCCACAAACCCCTTAGCCCCCCCCAAGACCTCCCTGAGTCCCTCCAGAGCCCCCTAACCCCACCCAGGACCCCCATAAACACCCAGGACCCCCCCCCAAGACACCCATAACACCCCCTTAGCCCCCCCATAACCCCCCTAGGGCCCCCCCAACTCCCCCCAGACCCCCCCCCCCCCAAAACTCACTGTCATTGGCGTTATCAGCTCCGGGCTCGGTCCCACCTTGGGTCCCACTGGGTGCCCCCCCCAGGGTGGGGCCATAGGGTTGGGGGAGGGGCAGCAGCCCCCCCCCACCCGGTACCAGCTCCGGCCGTGGCCCCCCAGGGCCCCGCTGCTCCGCCTCTGCACCCCAAAATACACCCCCCCCGGTACCCCACGGTCAGCAGCTGAACCCCCAAATTGGGTGGTTGAACCCCAAAGTCTGGCCACTGAACCCCAAAATCTGGTGGCTGAACCCCAAACTTGGGTGGTTGAACCCCAAAATCTGGTGGCTGAACCCAAAGGTCTGGTGGTTGAACCCCAAGATTGATGAATAAACCTCAAATTTGGTGGTTGAATCCCAAAATCTGGTCATTGAAACCCCAAACCTGTTTGCTGAACCTCCAAATTTTGTGCTTGAACCCTAAATTTGCATGGTTGAGCCCCAAAATTTGGTGGTTGAATCCCAAGTCTGGCAGCTAAACGCCAAGATCAGAGATTGAACCCCAAAATTTGGCATCTGAACCCCAAAATTGGGTAGTTAAACCCCAAACAGTGATGAATCCCCAAATTTGATGCCTCTGAAACAAGGGGAGGTCACCTCAGCCACCAAATTTGGGGGTCCTATCCCAAAATGGGGCTGTTGAATCCCAAAATTTCCATTCCCTGCCCCCCCAATTCATTAACCGAGCCCCCAAGTCTCATTTACCCCCAAATTCCTTCCCCCTTCCCATCAGCATTTTTGGGGATCCCCCGCTGGTTTTGGGGACCCCCAGGGCAGTTTTGGGGTGAAAACAGGTAGTTTTGGGACAGCTTAAGAAACTCCAATGAGGTTTTGGTGTGTCTGGGGGGGCGCCCAAATTTTGTGGTGAAATCAAAGGGTTTTGGGGGTGACTCACCTGCTTTGGGGACACCGCACTTGAAGCACTTCTCCCGTCGTTTGAAGTTCTGCACCCCGCACTGCCGGACACCCCAAACCCCCCCCGTCACAAACCAAAATCCTCCGCTGCACCCCCCAGAACCGCCATCCCCCCCCGCCAGGACCCCCAAAACTCCCCTAGGGCTCCCCCAATCCCCCCCAAGATCCCCCAGGACCCCCAAATGCTCACAGGAACCCCCCCATAGAACCCCCTAACCCCCCCAGGAACCCCAAGAACCTGTAATCCACCCCAGGACCCCCATAAACCCTCCCTGGACCCCCCCAAGACCCCCTAACCTCCCCCCAGAACCCCCATAAAGATCCCCCAAAGACCCCCCAAAACCCCCAAGGACCCCCCCCAAGCCCCCCCCAGGACCCCCTGTACACACCCCAGGATGCCTCAGTTCCCCCCCAAGACCCCCTAACCCCCCCATAGACCCCTCAACCTCCCCCAGGACTCCCCCAAGATCTCCCAGGACCCCCCAGGAACTCCCCAGAACCCCCTGACCCCCCCCAAGACCCACATAAACAACCCCCAGACCCCATTAGACCCCCCAAGACCCCCATAAACCCCCCAGGACCCCCTTAGACCCCCATAAACTCCCCCCGAACTGCCTTAGACCCCCCAGGACCCCCATAAATCCCCCCTGGACCCCCATAAACTCCCCTAGAACCCCCTTAGACCCCCCCATAAACCTCCTAAGACCCCCCAGGACGCCCATAAACCCCCCCAGAACACTCCAAGACCCCCACCAGAACCCCCATAAATCCCCCCAGAACCCCCTAACCCCCCTCAACATCCCCATAACCCCCCTGAGGATGTTCCCAGGACCCCCAAGAACCCCCCTAGACCCCACCCAGGACCCCCCCAAATCCCCCCCTTGGCCCCGCCCAAGCCCCCCACCTTGGCGCAGAGCCAGTCCTCATTAATTTTGGGCTTGGGGTCACTGTAGTGGAGGGAGACGCGTTGTCCCAACAAGCTCAGCCCCTGCTGCTGGGGGGAAAGTGGGGGGGGACACGCGCTCACACGAGGGCTCACACGAGGGCTCACACCCATCCTCGCACGGCCCTCGTGGGAGAGCTCATGTGAGGGGGCACCAGGGCTCGCACGAGGGCCGCGTGAAGGGGCACCAGGGATCACGCCGGAGCTCGCACAAGGGCTCTACTGGGAGTTCATACAAGGGCTCGCACGAGGGGGCACGGGGGTTTGCACGAGGGGCCACTGGGGTTCACATGAAGGTTTGCACCAGGAGGCTTGAGAGCTCGCACAAGAGTTCAATCCAGACGTCATACCGGGGGGCACCAGGGCTCGCACAAAGTCTTGCATGAGGGCTCGCACGAGAGGGGCATGAGGGCTTGTACAACGGGGCATGAAGGCTTGCACCAGGGTTTACACCAGAGCTCACACCAGGGGACACGAGCGCTCGCGTACAGGGGTACCGGGAACCACGCTGGAGCTCGCACGAGGGCTCTACCTGGGGCTCGTACAAGGGTTCGCATGAGGGGGCACAGGGGTTTGCACGAAGGGGCACCAGGGTTTGCACTAAGGTTTGCACCAGGGGGCATGAGGGCCTCGCACGAGAGCTCAATCCAGACGTCATACTGGGGGGCACCAGGACTCACACGAGACCTTGCACGAGGGCTCGCACAGGAGAAGCACGAGGGCTTGCACCAGGGCTTATGCCAGAACTCATACTGAGGAGCACCAGGGCTTGCACAAAGGTTTGCACCAGGGCTTATGCCAGAACTCATACTGAGGAGCACCAGGGCTTGCACAAAGGTTTGCACCAGGGCGGCTTGCACCAGGAGGGATGAGGGCCCGCACGAGGGAGCACCAGGGCTCACACCAGCGTTCATACAGGGGGGCACCAGGGCTTGCACAAGGGTTTGCATGAGGGCTCACATGAGCGAGCATGAGGGCTCACACCAGGGCTTGCACCAGGGGCCACCAGGGCTTGCAAAATGGAGGACACGAGGGCTCGCACAAGGCCTTACACCAGAGCTCACACAAGGGGGCACGACAGCTTGAACAAGGGCTCGCACGAGGGCTCACAAGGGCTGCACCAAGGCTCCCAGTAGGAGACATGAGAACTCATACAAGGGCTTGTACGAGGGCTTGTACGAGGAAACACGAGAGCTTGCACCAGGGCTTGCAAAAGGGGACACAACGGGTGGCACCAAGACTTGGACGAGAGCTCGCACGAAGTGGGCACGAGGGCTCACGTGAAGGTTTGCACAAGGGCTTGCACCAGGGGGCACGAGGCCTCGCATGAGGGAGCAGAAGGGCTCGAACCAGAGTTCATAGCAGGGAAGGCACAAGAGCTCATGTGAGGACTTGCATGAGGGGACGTGAGATCTCCCACCAGGGCTCGCACCACCCCTCGCACGGCCCTCGCACCAGGGCTCGCACGAGAGCTTGCACCAGGAGGCAGCAGGGCTCGCAGAGCCATCACAGCAGGGCTCACGTGATGGCTCACACCACGCATGCACGAGGAGACACGGGGGCTTGCACAAAGATTTGCACCACGGCTTGCACCAAGGGACATGAAGCCTCGCACCAGAGCTTGCAAGAGGTGGGCATAACTAGTGGCACCAGGACTCGCACGAGGGAGCACAAGGGCTTGAACCAGGGTTCATACTAGGGAGCACGAGGGCTTGCACCAGGACTCACACCCACTCTCACACAGTCCTTGCACCAGGGCTCATACCAGGGGGGCACCAAGGCGAAGAGGCACGAGGGTTTGCACAAGGAGGGGGGCACAACAGATGGCACCAGGACCCACAGGAGAGCTCGCATGAAGGGGCACGAGGGCTCACACGAAGGCTTGCACCAGAAAGGCACAAAAGCTCGCACCACCCCTCACACCAGGGCTCGCATCACCCCTCCCAAGGGCCTTGCAGAAGGGCTCGCGCAAGAGGACACGAAGCCTCACACCAGAACTTGCACAATTTCTTGCACCAGCGGGTCACACGACTCTCGCAGCGGGGCTCGCACGAGGGCTCACGCAGCTGTTCACACGATGGCTTGCACCAGGGCTTGCACAAGGGGATACAAGAGCTCGCACAAGGGTTTTCACCACGGGGCATGAGAACTCGCACGACGGCTCACGTGGCCCTTGCACCAGGGCTCACACAAGGGCTTACACGAGGGTTTGTACGAGCGGACACCAGGGCTCACGCCCTCGCATAGCTCTCGCACCAAGGCTTGCATGAGGGGGCACAAGGGCTCGCACAAGGGCTCGCACCAGAGCTCGCACCAGAGCTCACAGAAGAGGGCACAAAAGCTCACACGAGGGCTGGCACCAGCAGGCTCGCACGACGGTTCACATGAGGGGGCATCAGAGCACGAGGGCTCGCACGAGGGCACAAAGACTCACACCAAGGCTCGTTCTAGGGCTCATGCAGCACTCGCACCAGGGCTTGCACGAGGGCTCTCACAAGGCTCTCCCGGGGCTTGCACCGGGGCTTGCACCAGGGTGCATGAGGGTCTCACACGAGAACACACAAAGGTCTCGTGTGGCACTTGCGCAAGGGTGCACGAGGGCTTGCACGAGGGTCACGTGTGGGTCTTGCACAAGGGGGCACAAGGGTCTCACATGGCGCTCCCTTGAAGGTGCACACGGGCTCGCACGAGGATTGCACAAGAGTCTTGCAACAGGGTGCACAAAGGTCAAACGTAAGGGTGCACAAGGGCTTGCATGAGGGTTGTGCATGAGGATCACACAAGGGTCCAACACGAGGATCTCACACAAGGATTTTGTATCATCGGTGCTTCACCTAAGAGTATAGAAAGTCTTGCACGAGGGTTGCACGAGGGTCTTGCATGTAAGTGCACGAGGCTCACAGCACTCGCACAAGAGTGCAGAAGAGGTCACACGGGGTCTCGCACAAGAGTGCACAAGGATCTCATAACACACAAGGGATTGCACAAGTCACACAAGGGTTTTGCACAAGGGTCTCAATTCTCACACGAGGGGGCACAAAAGCTCACAAGAGTCTTGCACGAGGGGGCACAACTCGCACACGAAGGTCACACAAGGCTGTCACACATAGGTGCACAAGGGTGATGCATGGCACTTGCACAAGAGTGCACAAGGGTCACATGAAGGTTTCGCACGAGGGTGCGCAAGGGTCCCGCACGAGGGTCTTGCTTGAGGGTGCACGAGGGTCTTGCACAAGGGAGCACAAGAGTACGAGGGTCTCGCATGAGAGCACGTAAGGGTTTTGCAAGAAAGTCTTACACAAGCGTCTTGCATGAGAGTCTCGCATGAGGGTGCACGAGGGTCTCACACAGGAGTCTCACATGAGAGTCTTGCACGAGGGTCTCGCACAAGGGTTACGCAGCCGCAAGGAACAAAAAGGGGACCCAGGCGTCTGGGAGAGGGAACCGAGGCGTCCAGGGTGGGCACGCAGGCATCCCAGAGAAGCACCCATGCATCCCGGAGAAGCACCCAGATGTCCAGGAGGGTACCCAGATGTCCGGGGGGGCAGCCAAGTGTCCAGGGAGGGCACCCAGGCAGCCAGGTGAGGGCCCCAGGCACGCGGGTGGCTCTTCCCCCCTCCCAAGAGGGACCCAAACACCCAGGATTGTCACCCCCACCCTTCCCCCCCACCCCACCCCCCCCACCCCAGAAGGGACCCAGGTGTCCCGGCAGCGACCTGGTTGGCGTCCATCCACCGCGCCGCATCCTGGACGTGGTTAAACTCCACGAAGGCGAAGCCGCGGCTCTGACCTAGAAGGAGCCGGGGGGGGTGGGGGGGGTGGGGGTCAGGGCGAGCACCCGTGGGTGCCCCCGGTCCCCCTAAGTAAAGCATGGGTGCCCCTTGGGATTGTTTAGGTTGGGTATGGGCACCTGTGGGTGCTCCTAGGAACCCTTTGGGAGTTCTTGGGGTGGGGGCGAGCACCCATGGGTGCTCCTGGGACCCCTTGGGTAGGGTACAGGTACCCATGGGTGCTCCTGGGGCCTCCTGAGTAGAGTATAGATGCCCACTGGGACCCCCTGCGTTGGGTATAGGCACCCATGGGTGCTCCTAGGACCTGCCGAAGAGAGTACGGATGCCCCCTGGGCTGAGTATAAGCACCCATGGGTGCTTCTGGGACCCCCCTGGGACTTTTTGGGGTGGGTATGGCTACCCTTTGGATTCCCTGGGTTGGGTATGGGCACCCATGGGACCCCCTGCAGTTGGGGTGCGCACCCATAGGACCCCCGGGGTGTGGTCCAGGCACCCTTGGGTGCACCTAGGACCCCCTGCGGTGGGAATGGGCACCCACAAGTGCTCCTGGACTCCCTGGATAGGGTACAGGCACCCATGGGTGCTCCTGGAACACCCCCAGGACCCATTGGGTTGGTTATAAGCACCCTTGGGTGCTCCTGGGACCCCCTTGAGACCCATTGGGGTGGGGTATGGGCACCCACGGGTGCCTCTGGTATTCTTTAGGTGTGATATGGACACCTGAGTCTTCCTGTAACCCACCTGAGAGCCCTTGGGTTGGGTATGGACACCCATGCGTGCTCCTGGAACCCCTCTGGGACGCCCTAAGTAAACTATGGGCTCCTATAGGTGCTTCTAGGACCCTCTAGATAGGGTATAGACGTCCATGGGTGCTCTCTGGCTAGGGCACAGCACCCCTGGGTGCTCCTGGGGAGGGGACCAACACTCTTGGGTGCTCCTGGAGACAGGACCAACACCCCCGGGTGCTGCCTGACGCAGGTCTAGCACCGCAGGGTGCCCCTTGGGCAGAAGACGGGCACCACTGGGTGCCTCCAGGCAGTGGGATCGGCACCCCTGGGTGCCCCTGAGGATGGGACTAGCACCCCTGGGTGCTCCTGGGAAAGGGACTGGCACCCCTGGGTGCCCCTTGGGCAGGAAATGGGCACCCCTGGGTGCCCCCGGGGACAGGACTGGCACCCCTGGGTGCCCCTTTGCTATGGGTCAGCACCCCTGGGTGCTCCTAGGCAGGGGGTGGGCACCTCTGGGTGTCCCCAACTACGGGTCTGGCACCCCTGGGTGCCCCTTGGGTCTGTGCCAGGCACCCCTGGGTGCTCCCAGTGCACGATATAGCACCCCTGGGTGCTCCTGAGAAGGGCCACAGCACCCCTGGGTGCTCCCTGGGGATGGCATGGGCACCCCTGGGTGCCCCCCGGTGTGGTTCTGGCACCGCTGGGTACCCCTGGGTACGGCACAGCACCCCTGGGTGCTCCTAGGGAGGGGTTGGGCACCCCTGGGTGCCCCCAAGAAACAGGACCAGCACCCCTGGGTGCCCCTAGAACTAGGACCGGCACCCCTGGGTGCCCCTGGGGACAGGACCAGCACCCCTGGGTGCTCCTCAGGAGGGGACCGGCACCCCTGGGTGCCCCTGTGGAACAGGACCAGCACCCCTGGGTGCTCCTGGAGATGGGACGGGCACCCCTATGTGCCCCCCAAGTCCGGCGCAGCACCCCTGGGTGCTCCCTAGGGACAAGACTGGCACCCCTGGGTGCCCCTGGGGAGATGAGAGACACCCCTGGGTGCCCCCAAGTCTCGCACAGCACCCCTGGGTGCTCCCTGGGGATGGGACTAGCACCCCTGGGTGCCCCCGGAGAGGTGACAGGCATCCCTGGGTGCCCCCCGAGTCAGGCGCAGCACCCCTGGATGCCCCTGAAGTGAGGACAGCCACCCCTGGGTGCCACCTAAATCTAGCACAGCATCCCTAGGTGCCCCTGAGGATGCGACTGGCACCCCTCGGTGCCCCTGGGGTGGGGACTAGCCCCCCTGGTGCCACCTGAGTTTGGCACAGCACCCCTGGGTGCACCCTGGGGAGAGGACCAGCACCTCTGGGTGCCCCTGGCAATGGAACCAGCACCTCTGGGTGCCCCTCGGCGTGAGTAAGGTGGGGGCGGACCCAACCCCCTTCCCAAGAGACCCAGGCGGGTGGGTGCCCCCAGAAATGAACCCAAGCACCCAAGCATCCCCCCCAACACCCCAAAAAGGGACCTAGGCATCCGAGTGCCCCCCCACCCATCACCCCAAAATGACACCCAGGGGTTTGGGTGGCCCCCGCCCCCCCCACCAAAAGGGACCCAGGCTCACCTGAAGACTTGTTCCGCATCAGTCGCACCTCACGGGGCTGCACCCCCTGTGCCTGCAGCTGCGCCCGGATCTGGGGTGGGGGAGGCACATGGGACACCCCAATTTAGTGGCACCCGGGTACCCAGGAAGGGCACCCAGGCATCCGCAAAAAGGGACCCAGGTGTCTGAAGAGGGGGGCGCGGGTATACCGGGGGGGACCCAGATATGCGGGGGGGACACGACCTGGGTGCTTGGGACACCCCTAAATCTGCTCGCCCCCCGACCCAAGAGCCCCCAAAATGTCTCCCAGGCACCCAAGGGGGGACCCAGAGAGCCAGCAGCTGGGATGAGGGCCCCGTGAGGGGGCGTGGTCTAAGGAGGAGGAGGTGTGGCTGGCAGGAAAGGGGGCGTGATCAGGACAAAGAGGTGTGGCCACGTGAGAAAGAGGGGATCTGTCCATTAGGAACCATGAAGGTGCCAAGCTAAAGGGGTGGGGCCAAAAGGGGGCGTGGTCTGGGGGGTGGGGTGGGATTTAAAGTGACAGTGTCCCCCCCAAAGGGGGTGGGGCCCCAGCCAAGGGAGGTGGCTAGGGAAAGGGGGCGGTGCTCACCCTCCCTTATAGATGCGTTACAGAGACTTGGCCCCGCCCCCTGTGGGTTGGGATTTAAAGAGCCAGTGCCACTCTCAAAGTGATGCTTAGCTGATGGGGTGTGGCTAATAAAAAAGAGGTGTGGTCGAGGTAAGGGGCGTGGCCAGCCCTAGGGGGCATGGCTAAACTTCCACACAGTGATTAACAATGAGCAGATGCTGGTCCAGGCATATTTAAAGAGCCAGTGCGCCCCTTGGAGAGGCGGGGCTTAGCTGAGGGGTGTGGCTGTGGCAACAGGGTGTGGCCGAACCAAGGGGGCATGGTCAAGACAGGGGGCATGGCTAATCTTACCGAGGGCACCCTGATGGAGACTCAGTGCACACCACCACCGGTAAACAGTGGGATTTAAAGGGCCAGCGTCCCCCTGAAGAGGTGGAGCTTAACCGAGCGGGGGGCAAGTCCACTTTTAAAAAGGGGGTGTGGCTTACGTCATTTTCGGTGGCGGCCTGGGGCAGCATACGGAGCATGACGATGGTGCTGGCCCGCGGCTCCTCCTCGGCCGCTTCCGGACGGTAATCCTGGTCCCGGTAGTCACCATCGGCACCGAAGGGCAATGTTGGGGGGGCTGGGGCGGGGGTCCCGCTTCCGGGGGGGCTCCGAGCCCTCGTAGGAGGCCTGGGGGGGGGGAGGCAAAAAGGAGGCAGGGGTGTCAGGTGGCGGGGGAGGGGGACCCAGGTGTCCTGGAGGTGATCCAGGTATCCAGGAAGGGACCCCGGCATCCGGCACCCACCTGAGGGGGGGTCCCAGGGGCGGGGGGCCCCTCGGGGGGGCCCCCATAGCCACGATAGTCCATGTCGCGATAATCGTGATCCCGCTGGGTGCGGGAGCCTTCTTCTGGGGGGGCAGGGGCCCCACCGTAGCGCCCCGTCCGGTCCCCACGACCCCCCCTGCAGGATGGGGAAGGGGGTCAGGTGTGTCCCCAAATGTCCCCCACCCTCCCTGGGGTCCCCAAAAGACCTCCCCCTCCTTGGGGGTCCCCAAAATGCCCCCCCCATGGGGTCTCCAACGTTCCCTCCCCCCCCAGGGGTCCCCAGTGTTGTCACGCCCCTTGGGGTTCCCCAAAATGTGTGCCCCCCCTCTCCCCCCCGGGTCCCCAAAATGTCCCCTTCCCTGCATGGGGTCCCCAAATGCCCCCCCGAGAGGTCCTCAAATGTCCCCTCCCCCCTTGGGGGGGGTCCCTAAATGTGCCCTCCTGCCACAGGGGTCCCCAATTGTAATCCCCCCCATGTCCCCAGTTTTGGGGTCCCCCCGGATCCCCCCTACCTGCGTTCGTACTCCATGGTGCTGGTACCTGTGGGGAACAGTGTGATTGGGGGGGACTGGGAGGAACTGAGAGGGACTGGGAGGGGCTAAGGGGCAGCTGGGGGGTACTGGGAGGGACTGGGAGGAACAGGGGGGTGCTGGGGGGCTACTGGGCAGCACTGGGAGGGACTGAGAGGTACTGGGGAGCAAGTGGGCAGCAGTTGGGAGGGATTGGGATGACCTGGGGGGAACTGGGATGAAGGGGCGGGCACTGGGATGAGTTACAGGTTAACGGGAAGCACTGGGATGAACTGCGCGGGGTAATAAAAGGCACCGGAGAGGAGTGAGATGAACTGTGGTGGTACTGGGAAACATTGCGAGGTAACTGGGGGCACTGGGAGACACTGGGATGAACTGGGAAGGCACTAGAGGTGACCAGCACAAAATTGGACACAACTGGGGGGTGCTGGAAGGGACTGGGATGATAAGTGGGCACTGGGAGGTACTGGGAGTATCTGGGAGGGTGCTGGGATCAACTAGGGGGGGTACTGGGAGGCATTGTGGGGCAACTGGGAGACACTGGGAGGGACTGAGATAACCTGGGGGGGTCGCTGGAAGGGACTGGGAGGGACTGGGATTAACTGGGGGGGGGGGGAACCTGGGATGAACTGGTGGGGTACTGGGAGGCACCTGGGGGCAACTGGGAGACACTGGGAGGATCTGGGAAGTACCGGGGGATACTGGGAGGCCCTGGGGGGTCACTGGGAGGGAAATGGGATGAACTGGGGGCCACTGGGACCTGCCCCAGCAGTGGGCAACGGAACAAAGAGGACCCCCGCCATGCCCCGCCCACTCATTAGCATACAAGACTCCGCCCTGTCCCGTCAGCCTGCCAGGCCCCGCCCCCTCCGGCAGGCTCCAGAGCCGGACCCCGCCCCCTCACCCCATCTATCCAATCTCCGCCTGCTCCGAGGGCCCCGGTAAGCCCCGCCCGGCCCCGGTAAGCCCCGCCCCACCCCGGTAAGCCCCGCCCCTCCCGTCTAGGCCCCGCCCCTCCCCGGTAGGCCCGGACCTGTCCCCGCCGCTCCGCCGCCGCCGCTCCCGACTAGCAAAATGGCGGCGCCGCTCCTCGCCCGGCCCGCCCCGCTCACCCGCGCCCGCCCTCGCCGCTCTCCCATTGGCCGCTCTGCCCGCCCATCCGCGCAGTCACCCACTTCATTGGTCGGTGCCGCCGCGCGCCGCGCCGGGGGGGGCGGTGCCGGCGCTGAAGGGAGCCGCGAGGGGACGAGGCGTCGCTCCAGCGCGCCGGCGGCGGCCTCTGATTGGCTACGGCGCGGGAGGAGGCGGAGCCACCCGCGAGGCGCCATCAGGGGGCGGGACGCCTTGAGGGCGGTTGGTTAGAGCGGGGACGTGAGTATCAGCGCCGGCATCTGATTGGCTGCGCGGCGCGAGGAGGCGGAGCCATCCGCACGGAGGCGGGACACCGTTCAAGCGCTCTCTGTTGGTTGGTTAGCGCGCGGCGGCAGAGCTCTCTGATTGGCGGGACGCAGTGGGGGAGCGGAAGGGGCGGAAGTGGCGGGGCGGGAATTCCGCCGGGAAGATGGCGGCGGCAGCGGTGGGGAGGGCGCTGCGGGCGCTGCGGGTCAGGACAATGGCGGCCGGGACGCGGGGCCGCTCGGCGGGACCGCCGGGGGCCGTGGCGCTACCGCAGGTGCCGCTGGGGGCGGATCCTCACGAGGAGGAGCCAATGGCGGTGGCCCAGAAGAAGGTGGGCGGGGTTTGCGAGGGGGGTGGGGCGGGGCTAGAGGAGGGGCGGGGCTTGCGGGGCAGAGCTTGGGAGTCGGGGCGCGTCGAGGGCAGGGGGCGGGGCTTGGGGAGGGGCGGGGACTGAGGGAGAGCGGGGCGGGGCTTGCAGGGAGGGCTAGCTAAGGGCAAAGCAGACGGCCTGGGGCGGGCCTTGGAGGCCCATGGGGCGGGGCTTGCTGGCTGGGGCGGGGCTTGGGGAACAGGTTCTGGGAGGGGCGGGGCTTGGCGTGGGGGCAGGGAATGCCAATGGCTGAGCCCTGTGGGTGGGGCTTAGTGGCTGGGGGTGGAGCCAGGTCTTTGGGGTGGGGTTTGGGGTGGGAGGGGCTGGGGCGTGGCCTGCTCCTCGGGGGCGGGGCTTAGCAGGGACCCGGCTCTGCTGTGGGTGGTGGTTAGTGGAGAGGTGGGGCTGAGCAGAGCGGGTGGAGCCAAGCCATTTGGGGGCGTGGCCTACAGCAGGTAAGAGGCGGGAAAAGGGGATCCTGGGGGTAGTGGGGGGGAGGGGGGTGCCCAGGTCCCGTGGGGGGTGCTGGCGTGGGGGGGGGGGCACCCAGGCACCCCGTTTCTGGCAGAACCCCGATTACCATGGCTTTTCGGCGGACCCGGACGCTGATGTCCTCAACATGCGGGCGGTTTTCTTCGCCGGCGTCTCTGTCGCCATTGTCCTCGGCACCGTCTTCCTCCATTACCTGCCTGACTACGGGTGAGGGGGGAGATGGGGACACACCCGGGGACACACACACACCCCCCAGCATCCGGGGGATCCCCCCACACACCTTGGGAAAGCACCTATAGGGTTCTATAGAGGGTTACAGGGGCCTATGAGGGGATGGGGGGGGAGTATGGGGGTCCATAGGGGCCAATGAGTGGATGGGGGGGCTGTAGGGGCCTGTGAGGGGATAGAAGGGGGGCTATGGGGGTCTATAGGGGCCAATAAGTGGATGGGGGGGCCTTGGGGAGGGGGCTGTAGGGGCCTGTAAGGGATTAGAGCGGGGGTATGGGGGTCTATAGGGGCACATGAGCTGATGGGGGGGGCTGTAGGGGCCTGTGAGGGGATAGTAGGGTGTATAGGGAACTCCTAGTCCTAGAGGGGTCTATAGGAACCTATGGGGGGGGGCTCCTAGGGTCACTGGGGGGTCTATAGAGATCTTTCAGAAGATGTAGAAACCTATAGAAGGCTCCTAAAGAGTATGTGAGAGTCTATAGGAACCTATGAGAGGATGTAGGGGGCTCTTAGAGGCCCTGGGGGGTTCTGTAGGGGTCTTTGAGAAGATCTAGAGATCTATAGGATGGTGCCAGGCAGCATATGGTGGTCTATAGGAACCTATGAAAGAATATAAGAGCCTATAGACTGCCCTTAGAAGTCTTATGGGCATCTCTATAGAAACCTATGAGAAAGTGGAGGGGGCGACTGGGGGCAGATTCTATAGGAGTCTGAGAAAATACAGAGATCTATGGCAGGCTTCTAAAGAGTATATGACGGTCTATAAAAACCTATGAGAGAATGTAAGAACCTGTAGAGAGTCCCTAGGTGTCCTATGGGGGTCTAGAGGAACCTATGAGAGGGTGGGGGGGCCCCTAAGGGGACTGGGGGGTCTATAGGAGTGTTTGAGAAGACATAGAGACCTATAGCAGCTTCCTGGGGAGCACATGAAGATCTACATGAACGTCTAGCAGAACATAAGAACACATAAAAAGTGTAAAACCTCATGTAGAAGTTCATGGAACTATATAAATGCATGTAGAAACTACATAATATCTGTAGAAGGGTTATGGGATGTTTATAGACGCTTGTAAGGTTTTATAGGGATGCACAGGAGTCTATGGGGTGCCTGTGGGAGGCCACGGGGGGGATCTCAGGGTCTATAGAGCCCTATGGGGGGCTTGGGGGGGGGCTATAGGGACACCTGCGTCCCTGACCCCCCACCCATACTGCTCCCCCCAGGCTGCAGCAATGGGCCCGGCGCGAGGCCGAGCTCCAGATCCGGGAGCGGGAGAGTCGGGGGATGCCGCTGCTGGACTCCAACTACTACAACCCTGCCCGCCTCACCCTGCCCCCCCCAGAGTGAAACAACCCCCCCCGACACCTGGGTGTCCCCCTCACCCACCCCAGACACCTGGGTCCCCCCTAAGTGCCCCCCCAGGGTCCCATGGGTGCCCCCATGATCAACTGGGTGCTCCTTCCTGGACACCTGGGACCCCTTTTTTTGGGGAGGGGGAAGGCAGGATGTCTAGATTTCCCTTTTTTGGGGGGGGGGGGGGGAGAGGCAGCCAGGACCCCTGAGTCCCTCTTTGGGAGGGGGCTGGGGGGTACCCAAACACCTGGGGTGCCCTAAGTGCCCCCCCCAGGGTCCCATGGGTGCCCCCATGATCAACTGGGTGCCCCTTCCTGGACTCCTGGGACCCCTTTTTTGGGGGGGGGCAGCCAGGACCCCTGAGTCCCTCTTTGGGGGAGGGCTAGGGGGTACCTGGTCACTTTTTTGGGGGGGGAGTCCCCACTGTGGGTCTGTTAATAAAGTGATGGGGGCTCAGTCAGATGCCTGGATTCTCTTTTTTCTTTGGAGGGGGGGTGCCTGGATGCCTGGGTCCCCTTTTTTGGGGGGGGGGGGCTGGATGCCCATGTTCCCCTTTTTTTGAGGCAGGGTGTGCCTGGGTGCCCGGGTCCCGGTTTTTTTTCGGGGGTGGGTGGTGCCTAGACTCCTGGGTCCCCCCTTTATTTGGGGGGGGGGGGGGAGGACTGGGACATCAAGGGTGCTTTCCCAGCGCACCGAGACTATGTCTCCCAGCAACCCCCGCGGCGCCGCGACGTCATCATGCGGCGACACCATGTGCCCCCACACAACGCCGTGGTCCTAAAGCCCCCCCCATTGTTCCCCATAGCCCGCTATAGCCTCCAAGACCCCCAATAGGCCCCTAAAGCCCCCCCGACCCCCTATAGCCCCCATGGCTCTTTATGACCCCCCCGCAGAGCCCCTATAGGACCCCTGTGTCCCCCCGCCAGCCCCCATAGGGTGCCTGCAGCCCCCGTGTGTCCCCCAGCCTCTATTGAGCCCCTATAGCTTCCCCATAGGCTCCTATAGCCCCCCAAGCCCCCAGGACTCCCCAATAGGCCCCTAGAGGGCCCTATAAATCTCCGATGCTCCCTATCCCCCCCCCCGGGCTCCATACGTCCCCTATAAGCCCCTATGCCCCCCTCAGGTCCCCCATAAGCCCCGACGCCCACCCCTGGCTTCCCACAGACCCTCATATACCCCTAGAGCTCCCCTATAGTCCACCATGGGGCCCCATAGCTCCCTATATCCCCCATAAGCTCCCGCAGGCCCCCCATACCCCCCTATAGGCCCCCACAGCCCATTATAGCCACCCAAACAGCACCTATAGGGCCCCCCCATAGCCCCCTATGGCTCCCCAGGTCCCCCCACAAGCCCCTATATGTCCCTATGGGCCCCTCTGTTGCCTCATAGGCCCCCATAGGCTCTGCACAGCCGCTTCACGGCCCCCTGTATCCCCCCATAGGCCCCTATGGGGCCTCACGGCCCCCTATAGGCCCCTATATCCCCCTCATAAGCCCCTATAGGCCCCCATGTCCCCTCCCGGCCGCCGTCGGGTCCGCGCGCGCAGTGCTGTGTCACGAGGCCCCGCCCCCTCCCTCCTCCCGTAGGCGCGGGGCGGGGGCGGGGCTTCCACATCCGGGCTCCGGCGGGAGGAGGGGGGCGTGGCCACCCGGGGCGCGCCCCCCCCCTCCCCAATCAGCGCCTCGGCCGAAGCGGGGGGAGGGAGGAGGCGGGCGGTGGCGGGAGGTGAGAACCAATAGAAGCGCGCCGGCGGGCGCCGGTAACCAATGGGAAGGGTTGGGGGGGCGGGGAAGAGAGTGAGGAGGGAGGGGGCGGCGGGGGGTAGCCGACGCCGACGCCATCTTGTCGCGGAGGAGCCGAGCGGAGCGGGCGGGACCCGGCGGCGGGGCCTGGACAGCATCATTGGTGCGGGCGGGGGGGACCGGGCCTGGAGGGGGGGGGCCCCGGGGGGTGGGGGGCACGGGAAGGGGGTGGGGGGCTGGGCTTGGAGGGGCTGAGGCCCCCCCTCCGTTTAGTGGGAACCCCGCCCCGGTTAGTGGGAACCCCCCCTCTGGGCCTGTGAGGAGGCCGGGAGGGGGACACCCCCCCCCTTGGGGAACCCCGGTAATGGGAACCTGACTCCGGTTAATGGGAATACCCCCATTTGGGGCCGCCATTAATGGGGACCCGCCCCCCCGGGGACCCCGGGTAGTAGGAACCCGGCCCCAGTTAATGGACCCCCGATAATAGGAACACACCCCGCTCCCCCACCCGGGACCCCCAGTAGTGGGAACGTGGCCCCGGTTAATGGGAACCCCCTCCCCCGATAATGGGATCCCCCCCCACAAGGGACCCTCGGTTAATGGGATCCCCCCCTCCCTCCGGGGACCCCCGCTAATAGGAACCCGACCCCAGTAATGGGAACCCCTCAATGGGACCCTCGTTAATGGGACCCCCCCCCAGGACCCCCTTCACAGGAACTTCTCTCGTTAATGGGAACCCCTGGGAATTCCCCACCCCCTGTAAAGCTTGGGGGGGGGGGCTGTTTTGGGTCCCTTGGCGGGGACAATGTCACCCAGTGTCTCTTAGTGTCACCCTCTCCATCCCCCAGTGCCACCCGGTGTCCCTTAGTGTTACTCTCTCCATGCCCCGGTGCCACCCCGTGTGTCACCCACCATCCCTCAGGGTCACCCGCTGCCAACCCGTGTCCCCCCCCGGCATCACCCACTGCCCCCGCTGTCACCTCATGTCCCCTCCTGATGCCACTGGGTGCCACTGATGTCACCATGTGTCCCTTAGTGCCACCCCGTGTGTCACCCACCACCTTCTTGTCACCCGCTGCTATCCCGTCCTCCCCAACGTCACCCCAGTATCACCTTGCGTCCCTCCTGTTGTTACTCTTATGTGTCACCTGCTGTCACCCCTTGTCCCCAGCTGACCTCTGACCTCTGACCCTGCAGATGTCCAGCTCCCCGCTGTCGAAGAAGCGCCGCGTCTCCGGGTCCGAGCCGCCGACGGGCTCCAGCCGCGCCCCCGCCTCCGCCGTCCCCCCCAGCGTCACCCCTGCCAACGTGAGTGTCACCTCCTGTCACCCCTGGGTGTCCCTGTCACCCCCCTGGGTATTCCTGTCACCTTCTTTGCTCTCGTTGTCACTTCTCTGATCTTCAGAGCCGTTTCCGCTAACATGGGTGGCACCTGGTGTCAACTTGCTGTTACCCAGTGTCACCCATTTGTCACCTGGGTGTCCCTACGTGTCCTGGGGGTGACATTTGTCTCCCTCGGTCCTTGTTGTGACCCCCCATGCTCTGTTCAGAGCCACCCCCATCAATGTGAGCATCACCTTGCTGTCACCCGGTGTTACTTGGGTGTCCCTATGTGTCCTGGGGGTGACACATGTCCATCTCAATCCTTGTTGTCACCCCTGCTCAGGGCCACCCTCATCAATGGGAGTGTCACCTGGTGTCACCTTGCTGTCAGCTGCTGTCACTTGGCTGTCCCTATGTGTCCTGGGGGTGACGTGTGTCCCCCCTCAATCCTTGTTGTCACCCCTGCTCAGGGCCACCCCCGTCAATGGGAGCGTCACCTGGCTGTCACCTCAGTGTCCCTGTTACCCCCGGGTGTCACTGTCACCTTTTCTGGTCTCGCCGTCACCTCTGTGGTGCTCTGAGCCACCCCTATCAATGGGACTGTCACCCAGTGTTACTTGGCTGTCACCTGGTGTCATCCAGCTGCCACCTGGGTCTCCCCATCACCCCCAGGTGTCCCTGTCACCCCTCCTGGAGGGGTTTGTCACCTTCTTTAGTCTCGTTGTCACCTTTGTGCTGCTCTGAGCTTTCTGTGCGAATGTGGCCGTCACCTGGTGCCACCTTGTTGTCACCCGGGTGTCTCTATGCATCCTGGGGGTGGCACGTGTCCCCGTCCCCCCCGCTGACGCTGTTGTCACCCCCCCCCCCCCCCCAGGGCATGGCGAAGAACGGGGGCGAGGCCGAGATCGATGAGGGGCTTTACTCTCGCCAGCTGTGAGTATCCAGATGTTGGGGTGCCCCCCCTTGGGGTGGGGGGTGGGACGTTGGGGTTCTCTGGGTGCCTGAGTCCCCCCCCGAGGATGTCGGGGTGTTCCTATGGATTTGGGGGGGCTCTATAGGTACTTGGGGGGGTCCCCATGGATTTGGGGGGGGTCACTATGGATTTGGGGGCTCCCTGGGTCTCTCCCGGGGTGTTGGGGGATCCCTTAAGGACTTGGGGGGGGCTCCATAGGTGCTTAGAGGGGTCCTCATGGATTTGGAGGGTCAATATGGATTTGGGGGGCTCCCTGGGTCTCTCCCGGGGTGTTGGGGGCTCCCTTCAGGACTTGGGGGTGCTCTGTAGGTGCTTGGGGGGGTCACTATGGATTTGGGGGGCTCCCTGGGTCCCCTCCTGGTCGTATTAGGGGGTCCTTTAAGGACTTGAGGGGGGAATCTATAGGCACTTGGGGGGTTCCATAGGTACTTGGGGGGGTCCGTGTGAATTTGGGGTGCTCTGTGGAGGTGTTGGGGGCATCACTATGGATTGGGGGGGGGGGCTTCCCTAGATGCCTGGGTCCCTCCCAGTTATTTTCAGCCATTTTCATGGCCCTGGGGGGACCCTGTGAGACCTTGGGGGACCCCATGAGGATTTGGGGGACCCCCCGTGACCACGGGGACCCCCCCTGACACCCCCCCAGGTACGTGCTGGGTCATGAGGCAATGAAGCGGATGCAGACGTCCAACGTCCTGGTGTCGGGGCTGCGGGGGCTGGGGGTGGAGGTGGCCAAAAACCTGGTGCTAGGGGGGGTCAAATCTGTCACCCTTCACGACCCCCAACCTGCCGCCTGGACTGACCTCGCTTCCCAGGTAAGTTATTTAGTTCTTCAGCCTTAATTAACCCCTGCTTGTGTTAATTGATCTTTTCTTGAGGTTAATTAAAGCTGGTTTTGGGGGGAGGGGGGGGGTGTGTCTATGTCTGAGGTGAGCTAAATATGTCGTCCCCCCCCCCCCGAGGTAATTAATCCACTCCTCGAATCATTATTGGGGCTCATCAGAGAAGTTAAATGCCCCCCCCCCCCAGGTTAATTAATTAACCTGGGGGTTAATTAGTCTTTACAGGGTCTTGTTCTCTGGGGTGATTGGGTTGCCCAGGGGAGCTAAATGCTCCCCCCCGGTGTATTCAATCCATGCTTGGGGTTATTATTGGGGTTGCCTGCAATGCTTAGGTAAGTTAAATGGCATGCACCCTGGATAGTTAATTAATACTGGGGGTGATTAATTAAGTTAGGGAGTAATTAATGACTATGGAGGGGTTGTGTGGGGGGTGATTGGGTTGCCAAGGGAAGCTGAATTCCCTCCCCAGGGTAATTAATTCACCCCTGGAGTTGTTATCTGGTCTCATCAGGGGGGTTAAATATTATTCATGGGGTAATTAACTAACTTGGGGAGTAAGTAATTAACCTGAGAAATAATTAGTCCTTATGGGGGGTTGTTGTGTGGGGCGATTTTGTTGCCTAAGGAAGCTGAATTTCCCCCTCCAGGGTAATTAATTCACCCCTGAAATTGTTATCAGGGCTCATTAGGCAAGTTAAATGTTCTGCATGGGGTAATTAATTAACCTGGCAGGTAATTAATTAACAGGAGAAGTAATTAGTCCTTATGGGGGGTTGTTGTGGGGGATGGTTGGGTTTCTCAGGGAGGATAAATGCCCCCCTAGGGGCAATTAATTTGCTGGGAGCAGTAAATATCTCCCCGTGTATTCCTGGAGGGGGTGGGGCAGCCTTCCATGGGTGCTGGGGAGTGTTGGCGGGGGGGGTCGTTGGGTGCCAGGGCCCCCCCTGACAACCCCCCACCCCTTTTTTATTCTGTCACGCCCCCCCTCCCTCCCAAGTTCTACCTGCGGGAGGAAGACGTGGGGCAGAACCGGGCGGAAGCAACGCTGCCCCGATTAGCCGAGCTCAATGCCTATGTGGCCGTCACCAGCACCCGCCAGCCCCTCAGCCAGGAGCTTCTAGCACCCTTCCAGGTACACCCGTGGCTGCCTGTACCCTACCCGTGGCTGCCTGTACCTCCTACATCTGCCTGCATCTCTTACATCTACCTGTAGCGTGTCTGTGCCCCCTTTTCTTCCCCAAAATGAACTCTGGGGCCCTTGATTTGGGTGTCCGACTGTCCTTCATGTGGCCGACTGTAATCTCCGTGGCCGGTGGTACTCCTAAAAGCCGCCTGTACCCCTCTCTGGGAACAGTTGTGTCCCGTGGGACAGCAGTAGCGTCCCCACAACCATCCTTGGGGCTGTTTGTGTCCTACCGTCCAGTTGTGCGTCCAGCTGTACTTCTTAGCGACTCCTCGTGTCTCTGTGGCCGCCTGTACCCACCCAGGATGCCCTGTACCCCCTAATTTCTGGCTCTCACACTCTCCACGTGCCCTTACGCGTGTGTCTGTCCGTTCGCCTGCCTAGTTGTGTGTCTGACTGTACTTCTTTGGGCCTGCGTGTGTCTCTGTGGCCGCCCGTACCCACCCAGGATTGCTTGTACCTACTCAGGACCACCTGTACCCACCCAGGATGGGCTGTACCCCCTATTTTCTTCCTTAAGTGGTTCCTTGTGTCTCTGTGGCCACTTATACCCACTCAGGACCCCCAGTACCCCCCAGTTCCTGGGTCAGACAGTCTGTGCATGCCATTATGCATTCGACTGTCCATGCATCAGGTTGTGGGTCTGACTGTACCTCTCTGTGGCTGCTTGGGTCTCCGTGGCCACCTGTACCCACCCAGGACCCCCTGTACCCCCCAGTTCCTGGGTCAGGTGGTCCCTGTGTGCCGTTATGTATGCAATTGTCTATCTGCATGTTAGGTTGTGTGTCCGACTGTACTTCTGCTTGGCGTTTTATGTCTCTCTGGTGGCCTGTACCCACTCAGAATCCCCTATACTCCCCATTTTCTGGGCCTTGACAGTCTGCGCGTGCTGTTCCTTGTCCGTCTGTCTGCCTAACTGTGTGTCCGCATGTGCTTCGTGGCTGCTTATGTCTCTGTGGCTGCCTGTACCCGCTCAGGACCCCCTGTTCCCGCTCAGGACCACCCGTACCCCCCATTTTCTGGATCTGACAGTCTGCACATGCCTTTACTTGTTTGTCCATCTTGTTGTGTGTCTGTACCTCCCCAGGACCCCCATACCCCTTATTTTCTGGGTCTGAGGATCTCCCTGTGGCATTTGACGTCTGTCTGTCCATCTGTCTGCCTGGTTGTGCATCCACCTGTACCTCTCTGTGGCTCCTTGTCTCTCCGTGGCTGCCTGTACCTCTCAAACCCTCCCCAGGGGGGTTATTCACCCCCCATGGCCTCCTGTCCATCCGTCCTCCGCCCCAGGTGACAGACGGACGGACAGACGTGGTCTTTCCATAGGTGGTGGTGTTGACCAACTCCTCGTTGGAGGAACAACTCTGGGTCGGGGACTTTTGCCACAGCCATGGGATCAAGCTGGTGGTGGCTGACACCCGCGGGCTTTTCGGGTGAGCTGGATGCCTGGGGTCCCTTCTGTAGGGTCTCTGGGGCACCTGGGTCCCTTCTGTAGGGTCTCCCGGATGCCTGGGTCCCTTCTGTAGGGTCTCCCGGATGCCTGGGTCCCGTTAGGGGGTCTCCCAGGTGGCTGGGTCCCGTTTAGGGGGTCTCACAGGTGGCTGGGTCCCGTTTAGGGGGTCTCACAGGTGGCTGGGTCCCGTTTAGGGGGTCTCACAGGTGGCTGGGTCCCGTTTAGGGGGTCTCACAGGTGGCTGGGTCCCGTTTAGGGGGTCTCACAGGTGGCTGGGTCCCGTTTAGGGGGTCTCACAGGTGGCTGGGTTCTGTTTAGGGGGTCTCACAGATGCTTGGGTCGTTTCTATAGGGTGTCCCTGGTGCCTGGGGTCCCTTCTGTAGGGTCTTGTGGATGCCTGAGTCTTTTCTATAGGATCTCCTGAGCGGCTGAGTCCCATTTAGGGGGTCTCCTGGATGCTTGGGCCCCTTCTATAGGGTCTGCTGGGCGCCTGGGCCACTTCTATAGGGTCTCCTGGACCCCTGGGTCCCTTTTGGGGGGTGCCCCGGATGCCTGGGACCCTTTTGGGGGTCTGGGACACCCGGGTCCCCTGGCTGACACCATTCCCCCCCCCCCCGCATTTTAGGCAGCTTTTCTGTGATTTTGGGGATGACATGGTGGTGACGGACACGAACGGGGAACAACCCCTCAGTGCTATGGTTTCCATGGTGACTAAGGTACTGGACGCTTGGGTCACTTGGGGTGGGGGTAGGGTGTCTCCCAGACGCCTGGGTCCCCTCAGCACCCTGTCTTTCCCCCCTGTTCCTCACCCAGGGGTGCCCGGGGGAGGTGACGTGCCTGGACGAGGCTCGTCACGGCTTCGAGACAGGTGATTTCGTCACCTTCACCGAGGTGGAGGGTATGGAGGAGCTGAACAGCTGCGGTCCCGTCGAGATCCGTGTTCTCGGTGAGCCCAGACGCCTGGGAGGTCTCCTGGATGCCTGGGTCCTTTTTTAGGGGTTTCCTACATACCTGGGTCCCTTTTTAAGGGTCTCCCAGCTCCTTAGGTCCCTTTTTAGGGGGTTTCAGGAAGCCTGGGTCCCTTTTAGGGGTCTCCCGGACGCCTGGGTCCCTTGCGGCGAGCACCCTAGATGCCTGGGTCCCTTTTTAGGGATCTCCTGGCCGCCTGGGTACCTTGCAGGGAGCACCCTGGACACCAGGGTCCCTTGTGGGGAGCACCCCGTCTGCCTGGGTCGTTTTTTAGGGGTGCCCCAAATGCCTGGGTCCCCTTTGTGGGTGTCCTGGCCGCCTAGGTCTCTTTCTAGGGGTCTCCCGGCTGCCTGGGTCCCTTGTGGGGAGTACCCTGGATGCCTGGGTCCCTTTTTAGGGGGGCCCCGGATGCCTGTGTCCCCTTTGCAGGTCTCCCAATCACCTAGGTCCCTTTTTAGGGGTCTCCCAGCTGCCTGGGTCCCTCGTGGGGAGCATCCCGGATGCCTTGGTCCTTTTCTGGGGGTGCCCTGAATTCCTGGGTCCCCTTTGCGGGTCTCCTGGACGTCTGGGTCCCTTTTTAGGGGTCTCCCAGCCGCCTGGGTCCCTTGCGGGAAGCACCCTGGCCGCCTGGGTCCATTCTGGGGAGCACCCCGGGTGCCTGGGTCCCCTTTGCGGGTCTCCCGGCCGCCTGGGTCTCTCGGTGACAGCCCCACCCCCCAGGGCCGTACACCTTCAGCATCGGGGACACCAGCGGTTTTGGGGACTACGTGAGGGGGGGGATCGTCACCCAAGTCAAGATGCCCAAGCACATCCGCTTCGTGAGTGGCACTGGGAGAGGATTGGGAGGGAGCGAGGGGTGCTGGGAGGGGACTGGCGGGCACTGGGATGGACTGGGGGCAGGTTGGGAGGGGACTGGGGGATGCTGGGAGGGACTGGGGGTAGATTAGGAGGCACTGGGAGGGACTGGGAAGTACTGGGGGTTGGTGGGAGGTCATCAGGGGGCACTGGGAGATACTGGGGGGAATGGGAGGGGTTTGGGAGGGAACTGGGGGGGACTGGGAGGTACTTGGGGGTTGTGGAAGGTCATTGGGGGGTACTGGAAGGGGTTTGGGAGGGGTTCGGGGGTACTGGGAGGCGACTGGGGGATACTGGGGTATACTGGGAGGGATTTGGGAGCACTGGGAGGTACTGGAGGGTGATGGGAGGTCATTAGGGGGCACCGAGAGGGGATTGGGCGACACTGGGAGATACCGGGGGGACTGGGAGGGGTTTAGGAGGGAACTGGGAGGGACTGGGGTGTCACTGGAGTATACTGGCAGGCACTGGGTGCTCACCTGTCCCCTCTCTGTCCCCAGAAGCGGCTGCGGGAGGCGCTGGTGGAGCCGGAGCTGATGATCACCGACTTCGGGAAGGCTGAGAGACCTCCCATCATGCACTGGGGCTGGCAGGCTCTGCACCGCTTCATACGCCAACATGGCCGCCCGCCTCGGCCACGCCACCAGGTGGGAACATCGGGGACTTTAGGGACATCGGGGGGGCTTGGGGACATGGGGAGCATTGAGGGTGTTGGGGACAATGGAGGCCGCTAAGTCTTGCACCAACATGGCCGCCCACCATGGCCCCACCACTGGTTGGGGATACTGGGCAGGTTAGGGGTGTTGAGAACATGGAGGCCACCAGGTCCTGCACCAACATGGCCGCCCACCATGGCCTCGCCACCACTTGGGGACGTTGGGGACATGGAGGCCGTCAGGGGTGTTGGGGACATGGGGAGTCTTGGGGACATCGGGGGACGTTGGAGATGTTGGGGACATTGGGGACACCATGGGGGACATTGGGGACACCATGGGGGACATTGAGGCCATGGAGACCACCAACACGTCACCATCACGACTCGTGGCCCCGCCTTTCTCCATGGGTGCTCCCAACACTGTGTGTCCCCATCCAGGGTGACGCTGCGGAGGTGGTGGCCTTGACCCGAGAGGTAGCCCCGGGGGCGGAGCTTGATGAGGAACTGCTGCGGGAACTGGCCTTCCAAGCCACCGGTGATTTGGCGCCCGTCAACGCCTTCATCGGGGGATTGGCAGCCCAGGAGGTCATGAAGGTACTGGCCACTTGGGTCCCCACCCAGGACAGCTGGGTCCCCTCCCCGATTGTTTGGGTCCTCTAACGATGACCATGACGCAGGCGGTGTCGGGGAAGTTCACGCCCATCACCCAATGGCTCTACTTTGACGCGTTGGAGTGTCTTCCTGAAGAGAATAAGGAGATGGTTCTTACAGAGGAGCAGTGTTGCCCGGTGAGCACCCATGGGTGGGGGGGGCCTGCTGGCGGTGGGCATCGGTCAGGGGAGGTTCCCGTGGGTGGTGTCTCCTTGGGGTGGGCATTGGTTATAGGACATTTGCTGGAGGACATCCATTGGTTGGCCACCTTCTCGACGTCACCCATCGGTTGGCCACCTTCTTGGGGCCACCCATGGGTGGGTGTCACCCACGGGACAGCCATGGGTGGCTTTGTGGTCCCCGATGGTGTCCCTGTGATGGGGTGACACGTCCGGATGACACGTCGGGTTGTCCCCAGCGCAACAGCCGCTACGACGGGCAGATTGCGGTGTTCGGAGCGGAGCTGCAGGCCAAGCTGGGTGCCCAGAAGTACTTTGTGGTCAGTGTCCCTGACTGTCCCCAAATGTCCGCAACTTTCCCCTTGTGTCCTCCATGTGTCCCCAAGTGTCCCCTCATGGTTGTTGAGTGTCCTCTTCTCCCATCCGCATGTTCCCAAGCCTCTATGGCCACCTCGGGCTGCGTCCTCAAGTGTCCCCTCCCTGTCCCCAAGTGTTTTTAAGTCTTCTCACAGGTCTCCTAAGTGTCTCTGCATGTCCCCAAGCGTCCTCCACATGTCCCCAGAGTGTCCCCAAATGTCCCCTCATGTCGTTATGGAACTGCCAAGTGTCCTCCTCTCCCATCCATGTGTCCCCAGGCCTCCTTAGCCACCTCGGGCTGCATCCCGGAGTGTCACCTCCCTGTCCCCAAGTCCATCCAAGTGTCCTCATGGGTCTCCTGAGTGTCCCTGCAGGTCCTCCAAGTGTCCCCATCTGTCCCTAATTGTCCCCACATGTCCCTCAAGTGTCCCCATGGGTCTGCTGAGTGTCCCTTCATGTCCCCATGTACTGCCATATGTCCTTCATGTGTCTCCAAGTGTTCTCACGGGTCTCCTGAGCGTCCGCACGTGTCCCCATGGGTCCTCAGAGTGTCCCCATCTCACTCCAAGTGTCCCCTGAGTGTCCCCAAGTGTCCTCACGCATCCCTGAGTGTCCCCAACTGTCCCCTCATCCCCACCCCTTTCCCATCCACTTGTCCCCAGCCCCTCCGGGGCCATCTCGGGTTGCGTCCCCGAGTGTCCCCACGTGTCCCCACGTGTCCCCACGTGTCCCTGGGCGCAGGTGGGGGCCGGGGCCATAGGCTGCGAGCTGCTGAAGAACTTTGCAATGGTGGGACTGGGCTGTGGCCCTGAGGGTTGCATCACCGTCACCGACATGGACACCATCGAAAAGTCCAACCTCAACCGTCAGTTCCTCTTCCGGCCCTGGGATGTCACGGTGAGGGGTGGGATCAAAAGGCAAGGAACCTATGGGGGTGGGGGATGAGTGGGTGGAGCCTTGAGGGGCAGGGTTTCAGAGGGAGGGGTCTACCAGGTAGGAACCACCATGGAGGTGGCCAGTGTTGAGTTGACCGCTGTCAACTATCGGGCCTTGTTGATATGTTGTGAGTGGGAGGGACCTAAATGGGTGGGGCTAAAGGGGGAGGAGCTTGTGGAGGTGTGGAATGAGTGGGTGGAGCCTCAAGGGGTGGAGTCTCGGGGTAGAGTCTACGGGTTGGAAAATAGGTTTAGGATTAGTCAATGTTGAGTTGGGCAAGACCAATGGTCAAGTCATCTGAAGGTGGCACAGTAAGTGGGGGGGGCTGAAATGGGTGGAGCTTAAGGAGGAGGAGTCTAGGCAGAGCCTTGAGGGGGGGTCTCGGGGGGGGAACCACCGTCAAGGTGCTGCCATTGAGTTGGCCAACAACAGTCAAGTTGCTTTGACATTTCATTAAATTGGGAGAGTCACAAAGGGGTGGGCCTCAAGGGGAAGTCTATGAAGTAGAGGGTGAGTGGGTGGAGTCAAGGGGCGGAGCCTATGGGCAAACCACCATCAAGATGCTGCCACTGAGTTGGCCAACGTCAACAGTCAAGTTGTCTTGATATTTTGTTGGACTAGCAGAGGGAGAAAGGGGTGGGGCTTAAAGGGGTGGGTGTAGAAGGGATTGGGCCTTAAAGGGAGGAATCTATGGGGTAGAGAGCAAGTGAGTGTGGTTGAGAGGGTGGAGGCTATGGGAGAACCACCATCAAGATCGTGCCTCTGAGTTGGCCAACATCAACGGTCAAGTCACCTTGACGTTTTGTTGGATTGGGAGAGGCACAAAGGTGTGGGGCTTGAAGGGGTGGGGCCTTAAGGGGCATGGCTTCTCCCCACAGAAACTGAAGTCGGAACGGGCGGCAGCAGCGGTGCGGGAGATGAACCCGGCACTGCGGGTGAGCAGCCGCCCCGACCGTGTCGGCCCCGACACTGAGCGTGTCTACGATGACGACTTCTTCGAGGCCCTGGATGGCGTCGCCAATGCCCTGGACAACGTTGATGCCCGTGAGCACCCGTGGAGTCCTCGGGCTGCTATGGGGGGGTCCTTGGGGTGCTAGGGAAGTGCTCAAGGTGCTGGAGGGGGTTCTTGTGATGTTATAGGGCATCATTTGGGTTCTGTGGGGGGTTTGGGGGTCTATAGAGGTTCTTCAGAGTGCTGTGGGATCTTCTTAGGGTGCTATAGGGATTTTTTGGGTGCTATAGGGGGGTCCTTGGAGTGCTGTAGGTCATCATTTGGGTGCTCTGGGGGGATTGGGGTGCTACAGAGGGTCTTCAGTGTTGTGTGGGATGATTTTGGGGGTGCTATAAGTGTTTTTCTGGGTGCTCTGAGGGTTTTTTTGGGTGTTACAGGTGGTCTTCAGGGTACTGTGGGGGGTCCTTGAGGTGTTATAGGGCATCGTTTGGGTGCTCTGGGGGTTTTGGGGGTGCTATAGGGGGTCTTCAGGATGCTATATAGGGTCCTTGGGGTGCTATGGAGCATCATTTGGGTGCTGCAGGGGGCTTTGGGGGGCTACAGGGGGTCTTCAGGGTGGTGTGGGATGTTCTTAGGGTGCTGTAGGGTTTTTTTGGGTGCTCAGGGGCGTTTTAGGGTGTTATAGGGGGTCTTCAGGGTGCTGGGGGTGGTCCTTGGGGTGTTACACAGCTTCATTTAGGTTCTCTGGGGGGAGCGTGGGGGTTGGGGGCTATAGAGGATCTTCAGGGTGCTGTAGGATGATCTTGGCATGCTGTAGAGAGTTTTCTGGGTATTAGGCGCTATAGCAGCTCTTGAGGTTCTATAGGGACTTCAGGCAGGCTATAGGTATTTTCAGGGGTGCTTATAAGGATGCTGTAGGGACCCCAGGACTGCAGTAGGCCTGCCTAGAGATGCTATAGGGAGGCTGTAGGTGCCCTCAGGGGTGCTATAGGGACCCCTAGAGATGCTATAGGGATGCTGTATAAATCTTAGGAATCCTATAGGGACTGCAGCAATGTTGTAAGGACCTTCTAGACGAGCTATAAGAATGTCATAAGTACCCCCAAAAATGCTATAAGGACTCCTAGGGTTGCTATAACGGCCTCAGGCAGGCTATAGGTATCTTCAGGGTGCTACAAGAGCATTGTAGGTACTCGCAGCAACACTTAAGTACCCACTAGAATGCTATACAGACCATCAGGTGTGCTATAGGAACCTCAGGAATACTACAGAGATCCCAAGAATACTATAAGGACCCCTGGGAGTGCCATAGGCACCTCAGAGTGCCCCAAAACCCCCCTCCAGGACCACCCCCTGGGGCCTGGGCAACCTATAGACACTGGGGCACCTTCTAGACACTGGGCTTATTCCACTATAGGGCTCTATATGGACCGGCGCTGCGTCTATTACCGAAAACCGCTGCTGGAGTCGGGGACACTGGGGACAAAAGGGAACGTGCAGGTGGTGATCCCTTTCCTGAGCGAATCCTACAGCTCCAGCCAGGACCCCCCCGAGAAGGCCATCCCTATCTGCACCCTCAAGAACTTCCCTAACGCCATCGAGCACACCCTCCAGGTACCCCTATAGGGGCTTCGCATGCCTGGGTCCCTTCTATAGGGGACCCCGGATGTTTGGGTTCCTTCTATAGGGTGTTCTGGGCACTTAGGTTCTTTGGATGGGGTGGTTTAGATTCCTGGGTCCTTTCTATAGCGTGTCTTGGACACCTGGGTCCTTTCTATAGGGGGTTCAGGGCACCTGGGTCCCTTCTGTAGGGGGCCTGGATGCCAGCGTCCCTACTATAGGGTGCTCCGGACATCCAGGTCCTCGCCGGGAGAGGTCCTGCATGTTTGGGTCCCTTCTGTAGGGTGTCCTGGACACCTATGTCCTTTCATATGAGGTGTTTTAGATGCCTGGGTCCCTTGTGTAGGGTGCCCTGGATGCCTGGCTCCCTTCTATAGGGTGTCCCAGACGCCTGGGTCCCCTGTGGGGGTTCCCGGATGCCTGGGTCCCCCAGCTGACAGCCCCTCCTCCGCAGTGGGCGCGTGACGAGTTCGAGGGTCTCTTCAAGCAGCCGGCGGAGAACGTCAACCAGTACCTGACGTGGGTGTCAGCGGAGGGGCCGAGGGGGAAGGAAGGAGGGGTGGGGGGCACCCAACAACCCCCCTGCACCCCCCCCAGCATGGCACCCACCCTGCGTGGCACCCATATAACCCCTCCTGCTTTACACCCCCCTGCCTCACCCCCACACTAACTTCCTCCCCCACCACTTCCCTGCATTGCTCACCCCCCCCATTCTCACCCTTCCCCTACCTCCGCAGGGACCCTAAATTCGTGGAGCGCACCCTGCGCCTGGCGGGCACCCAACCGCTGGAGGTACTGGAAGCGGTGCAGCGCAGTTTGGTGAGCGAGCGGCCCCGGGCTTGGCCCGACTGCGTGGCTTGGGCCTGTCGCCATTGGCACCGTCAGTACAGCAACAACATCCGTCAGCTCCTCCACAACTTCCCCCCAGGCCAGGTGGGTGACACTGGGCGCAGGGGGCCAGGGTGGATCGGGTCCCTTGGGGTGCTTTAGGGTCCCTTGGGATGGATCAGGTCCCTTGAGGGGGGGGGGGGCATTGGGTCCCTTGGGGTGCATTGGGACCCATGGGGGCTGGATTGGGCCCCGGGGGGCGTGTGTGGGTCGGGCCCCTCGGGGTGCTTTAGGGTCCCTTGGGGTGGATCAGGCCCTTTGCAAAGGTGTCAGGGTGCATCAGGACTCATGGGGTGGATCAGGCCCCTTTGGTGGGGGAGGGCATTGGGTCCCTCAGGGTGCTTTAGGGTCCCTTGGGGTGAATCAGGACCCATGGGGGTGGATCGGGCCCCTTGGAGGTGGGGGGGAGCATTGGGTCCCTTGGGGTGGATCGGGTCCCTTGGGGTGCATTGGGACCCATGGGGAGGGGGGACGTGGATCGGGCCCCTGGGGGGTGGATCGGAGGGGGGGGGGGATAACTCCCTTGTTAACTCTCATTACCCTAATTGACCTTTTCCCACCCCTTTAATTACCCACTTAGTTGCTCCATTAACATATAATTGCATGTTAATTATTTTCATTAACAGCTAATTGCCCCATTAACTATTAATTGCCTGTTAATTATCCATTAATTCTTAACTGCCCCATTAATTGCTCTCATTAACCCTTAATTGCCCCTTAATCACCCCACTAAACCCTAATTGCACCATTATCTTAATTTACCTTTAATTATCCTCTTCAATCCCTAATTGTTTATTAATTACCGCATCAACCCTTAATTGCTCTGTAATTGCTTTCATTAACCTTTAGTTGCCTCTTAATTTCTGCATTAACCCTTAATTGCTTAGATTATGCCTTAATTGTCTAATTATTGCTATTAGCTGACAATTATTCCTTTTATTGTTCTCATCAACCCTTAATTGCCCCTTAATAGCTTTCCTTAGCCCCTAATTGCCTTGATGACCCCTTCCTGCCCCCTTAATCACCCCCATTAACCCTTTCTGCACCCCTGATTACCCTCATTAACTCCTAATGACCTCGTTAACACCTCTCCTCTCCCCTGCAGAAGACGAACTCGGGGACCCTCTTCTGGTCGGGGCCCAAGCGCTGCCCCCACCCCCTCGTCTTCGACCCTGACAACGTGAGTAGGGCGATGGGCAGGGCCTCGGGGGGGTGCTGTCACCCGTGGGTCACCCTTGGGTGCCATCGTCGTTGGGTGCCAACCATCACTCTTGGGTGCCATCAGTCATCGTTGGGTGGTGGACATCACCCTTGGGTGCCATCAGTCATTGTTCGGTGCCACCATCACCATTGCTTGGCGACCATCACCCTTGGGTGCCACCATCACCGTTGCTTGGTGGCTATTGCCCTTGGGTGCCGTGCCATCAGTCACCCTTGGGTGCCATTCCATCACCCTTGGGTGCCACCCCCACCCGTGGGTGCCATCCCACCACCCTTAGGTGGCACCTATCACCATTGGGTGATGGGCGTTACCCTTTGATATCATCAGTCATCATTGGGTGCCATCCCACCACCCTTGGGTGCCATCCCACCACCCTTGGGTGCCATCGCATCACCCTTGGGTGCTGTCCTTCACCCTTGGGTGCTGTCCTTCACCCTTGGACGTCATCCCATCACCTTTGGATGCCATCCAATGAGCTTTGGGTGGTGTTCTTCACCCTTGAACATCCTTCTATCCTTCTTGGGTGCCATCCATCACCCTTAGACATCATCCCATAATCCTTGGGTGCCATCCATCACCCTTGGGTGCCATCCAATGACTCGAGTGGTGTCCTTCCCCCTTGAGCATCCTTCTATCCCCCTTGGGTGCCGTTTGTCACCCTTGGGTGGTGTCCCGTCACCCTTGGGTGGTGTCCCATCCCCCTTGAGTGCCATCCTGTCACCCTTGGGTGCTTTCATCACTCTTGGGTGCTGCCCATCGCCCTTGGGTGCCATCCATCGCCCTTGGGTGGCACCCATCACCCTTAAACATCCTTCTATCCCCCTTTCCTGATGTCCCTCCCCCTTTGGGTGTCATCGTTCTCCCCCCTGACACCCATGGGTGCCCCTCTCCAGCCCCTCCACCTCGACTACGTGATGGCGGCGGCCAACCTCTTCGCCCAGAGCTACGGCATCGGGGGCTCGCGGGACCGGGGGGCGGTGGCCGAGCTCCTGCGTCACGTCCGCGTTCCCCCCTTCGCCCCCAAGGCCGGCGTCCGCATCCATGTCTCCGACCAGGAGCTACAGAGCGCCACTGCCGCCCTCGGTATGGGTGCTGGGGGGGGGGGGGGGGAGCACCCATGGGTGCTGGGGAGGGCATCTATGGGGGGTGGTGGGGTTGGTTGGGTAGAGGGTTGGGGCAATTCTGGGGGTTGGAGGTACTTGGATGGTCTGGAGAGACGGGTTAGGTGTGGGGTAGGGGCAGCCATGGGTGCTGAGGGGATGGAGGGATGGGGTACGGGCACCCATGGGTGCTGGGGGGGGCATCTGGGGGGTGTGGTGGGGTTGGTTGGGTAGAGGGTTGAGGCACCCATAGGCGCTGGTGGCACTTAGAGGGTATGGAAGAACATGTTAGGTATATGCTGGGGGGATGGAGGTACAAGCACCCATGGGTGCTGGGGGGTCCCACGGGGGTCCTATGGGTGCCCGGGGTCCCATGGGCACCCCCCCACCCACAGACGATGGGCGCCTGGAGGAGCTGAAGGCGTCGCTGCCCAGCCCTGAGGAGCTGCCTGGCTTCCGCATGTTCCCCATCGACTTCGAGAAGGTGGGTGCTGCCCCCCCCACCCAGCACCCATGGGTGCCCCCCACCCATGGGTGCTCACCCCCACCCACGGGTGCCCCCCCAGGACGATGACACCAACTTCCACATGGATTTCATCGTCGCCGCTTCCAACCTGCGAGCGGAGAACTACGACATCCCCCCGGCCGACCGCCACAAGGTGGGTGCTGGGGGGCACCCATGGGTGTTGGGGAGGTGGGGGGGTGTCACTGGGTGCTATGGTGGTCCTATGGGTGCTGGGGGGGGTGTTGTGGGGGTCCTATGGGTGCTGGGGGCATCTTATGAGGTGTTACTGGGGTTCTTATGGGGTGTTATGGATGCTGCTGGGAGGTTATGGGTGCTGGGGGGGTCCCATGGGTGCTATGGGGGGTTATTGGGGTTCTTATGGGGTGTTGTGGGTGCTGGGGGGGTCCTATGGGTGCTATGGGGCATTATTGGGGTTCTTATGGGGTGTTGTGGGTGCTGCGGGTGGGCTGTGGGTGCTGGGGGTGGTCCCATGGGTGCTGGGGGGGGTTACTGGGGTTCTTATGGGGTGTTACGGGTGCTGGGGGAGGGGTCCTGTGGGTGCTATGGGGGGTCCCATGGGTGCTATAGGGTCTGTAGGGTGCATATAAAGCGTGTGCTGTGCCGAGCACAGAAGCTCTATGGGCGCACGTAGGGCCTATATAGGGGTCTATAGGGGACGTATAGGGGATGTATAAACACTGTGGGATCTACAAAACATATAAGGCCCATAGGTGTTCAGGGTCTGTATAGGGTCTGCCAGGAGCATGGAGTACGTACATACAGAAGCTATAAGTTATCTATAGAATCTAAGAGTATGTATAGGGTCTGTAAAGGGTCTATAGAGTACATATGGGGTCTATAGACTACATACAGGGCGTGTGGAAGGTCTGCAGAGTACGTACGGGCTACGTAGTATAGCTATAGAGTATATATATAAAAAAACCAGGCATGGATTATATAGAGTAGTTATACAGCAGGGATAGATATAGATTTATACGTGTAAATACACATAGAATTCTATAGTCTGTAACATACCTAAGTTCTGCAGACGTATGTGGTCTGTATAGAGTTGATACCATACACGCAGAGTGTGTAGCATGTGTAGAGGTGGTGTGGGTTGCGTATGGGGGGCTGTAGGGCACATATGGGGGGGTGTAGGGCACATAATAGGGGGCTGTAGGATCCATAGGTGGCTGTAAGGCACATATGGGGGGTTGTGGGGCACGTATGTGGCCGTTGGTTATATAGGTGTCTATAGACCCTATATATAGAACCTGTAGAGAGTTCAAGCGTTGCACCCCCAGAATCTGTAACCCTTCCATGGGGAGATCCAGGGCCGGGGGGGAGTCAGCCGGGCCTGGGAGGGGGGGGTGGCCAGCGGTGCCCCCCCCCCCGGTCCCTATAGGTACTTCCATATGGGGCAGAGCAAACTGATCGCGGGGAAGATCATCCCGGCCATCGCCACCACGACGGGGGCGGTGGTGGGCCTGGCCTGCCTCGAGCTCTACAAGCTGGTGCAAGGTCACCGCCGGCTGGCTTCCTACAAGAACGCCTTCCTCAACCTGGCCCTGCCCTTCGTCGGCTTCTCCGAACCCCTTGCCTGCCCCCGGAATAAGGTAGGGGGCTGCCCCATAGCGCCGGCGTGGACCCTATAGATGTCCCGGGGGAACCGCGTAGACCTGGTGGCAACCGGGTGCTGCCCGAAGGGGGCTGGGGTTGAGTTGGAGTTGACTTCTAGAGGTGGTCTGGGGTCTTGGGGTGCTGCCTCATAGCTCATTGACCCATAGAACCCATAGCGTGGCAGTAGACCCTATAGATGTGTTGCGGGAAGCCCGCAGACCTGGTGGCAACTGGGTGCTGCCCAAAGGCAGTTGCGGTTGAGTTCTAGAAATGGTTTGGGGTCTTGGTGGGGTTGGGGTGCTGCCCCACGGCTCCCTGACCCATAGAACCCAGCCCCATAGCATGACGGTGGACCCTATAGGTGCCCCAAGTCACCCTATGGTGCTAGTGACCCCCTCTGGAGCCCCAGTTGCCCCCCCCCGTGGGTCCAAGTCCCCCACCATGGTTCTGTCCCCATGCATCCCACCCCCCCTGCCGTGGGTCTGAGCACCCCCCCCGCTGTGGGTCTGCCCCCCTCCCAGTACTACGAGGTGGAGTGGACGCTGTGGGACCGGTTCGAGGTGCAGGGGCTGCAACCCGACGGGCAGGAGATGACCCTGCGCCAGTTCCTCGCCTACTTCAAGGTACTGGGAGAGGCTGGGAGGGGGCAGAATGGGGAGGCTGGGGGGGCGCTTGGGCCCCACCCAATGTCCCCATGTGCTCCCTATGTCACCCAAAAGGGACCCCAACTCAAGGGGGGACACCCAAGAGGGAGGGTGGGGAGATGTGGCCACCACAGTGGCTGGTGCCCCCAAGACCGTGGGGTGCTGTGGGTCACTGTGGGGCATCCACGGGTCCCCTGCGCCCCACCCGACGTCCCCATGTCCCCCCCCACCTTGTCCCCTCAGAAGGAGCACCGGCTGGAGATCACGATGCTGTCGCAGGGCGTCTCCATGCTCTACTCCTTCTTCATGCCGGCTGCCAAGCTGCGCGAGCGTCACGACCAACCGTAGGGCCCCGAGGGTGGGGAGGGGGTGGTTACCTGGGGGTGAGAGCGGTGTCCTGTGGGTGGGGGACAGGGTCCTGTGGGTGGGGGGACGCATCCCATGGGCGGGGGACGGGTCTTGGCCATGACCCATCCCCGTAGGGTGACAGTCTCCGTGGTTCAGGCCACCGTGCCTTGATGCCACCCCCCCGACCATGCCCACCCCCACCCAGAGGGTGACAATCTCCCATGGCGGAAGCTGCCGGAGGGGGTGGGGGGAGGGGCCGATGTCCCCCTGGGTGCCACCCACGGGTGACGCCGCGTCCCACCCTCCTCAGGATGACGGAGATCGTGGCACGGGTCTCCAAGAAAAAGGTCGGCCGCCACGTCAAGGCCCTCGTCTTCGAGCTCTGCTGCAACGACGACACCGACGCAGACATCGAGGTGCCCTACGTGCGCTACACCATCCGCTAGCCCCGCCCACGGGGGGCAGAGTCATGTCTGGCCACACCCTGTCCTACCCGGCCACGCCCTTTGCCCATCTGGCCACGCCCCTCCCCTTCTGTCGAGCCCTGTCCTGTTCCCCCCCCCCTTCCTCTAGTTGTTGTTGTGTCTTGGCCCCGCCCCCGAGTTGGGGGTGGGGGGGCTGGGGGGCGGGGTGTGGGGGGGCTCTGCCCAATAAATATAGACGTTGGCAAAAGATGGCTGCTGCCCTGTGCATCGCTGGGGGGGGGGGGGGGGGGGCGGCAGTCGGTGGGGCCAAGATGGATGCTGCGTGGTGTCATGTGGCACCAAGATGGCTGCCAGGTGGCATCAACAGGGGGTGGCAGCAAGATGGCTGCCAGGTGGCATCAATGGGTGTGGCAAAAGATGGCTGCCAGGTGATGTCAGAGTGGCACCAAGATGGTGGCCAGGTGGCACCAAGGGGGGGGTGTGGCACCAAGATGGCGGCCAGGTGCCAACAACAGGGGGCGGCAGCAAGATGGCTGCCAGGTGACACCAAGATGGTGGCTGGGTGACATCAAAGTGGCACCAAGATGGCGGCCGGGTGACACCGGGGGATGTGGCGCCAAGATGGCCGCCGGGTGAGGGGGGGACGTGCGGGGACGCGGTTGGGGACAGCGGGTGACATGGAGCCAACAGCCACCAGGGCGCCTTTATTGGGGGGGGTCGGGCGGGGGCGCGGGCGGTGGCACCACATCACTGGCGGCTCCGGGGTGGCCGTGGCCCGTCGCCGTCACCATGGCAGGGCTCCATGTCACCTGCGGAAGGGTCACCGTGGGTCGGCGTGTCCCTCGCAGTCCCCGCGTCGTCCCCCCGGCCCCGTGTCACCTGCAGACGTGTCCTGTGTCACGCAGTCCCCGTGTCCCCGCTCGTCCCTGCGTCCCCTGCGGTCTGGGTGTCCCCGAGGGTCTCAGCATCCCCAAGGGTCTCGGTGTCCCCAAGGGTCTCAGCATCCCCAAGGGTCTCGGCGTCACCCGTGGTCTGGGTGTCCCCGAGGGTCTTGGCGTCACCCGTGGTCTGGGTGTCCCCGAGGGTCTCAGCGTCCCCCGCGGTCTGGGTGTCCCCGAGGGTCTCAGCATCCCCAAGGGTCTCAGCGTCACCCGTGGTCTGGGTGTCCCCGAGGGTCTCAGCGTCCCCCACGGTCTGGGTGTCCCCGAGGGTCCCGGCGTCCCCGTCGAGGTGACGCTTGCGGCGCAGGAGGGCGCGGTAGCGGGTGATGGCGGCCGCCACGGCGCCCTGCAGCCCCGCCAGCTCCACCGCCACTGTCACCCCTGGCGGGGGGGAGAGATGGGACAGATGCGACACGCGGGGTGGGGGTCAGGGGTCACCAGGGACAACATTTGAGGTGACAAAGGGACGGGGGGGGGGCAGGGACAAAGAGGTGATGCAGGGTCATGACTTTCGGGGTGGGTGTGTCCCAGTTTTGGGACATACACACAGACGCTCTCCAGGGCACCGACCCCCCCAGGATTTTGGAGACCCCCCCGGGATTTTGGGGACCCCCCCGGCTTTGAGGACCCCCCCAGGTTCTGGGGGATCCCCCCCAGTTCTTGGGGACACCCCTCCCAGGTTTTGGGGACCCCCCACTCACCCTGGATGAAGCTGCCCTGGGCCTGCCGCAGGCTGGGGGGCACCAGCACCCCGAACCAGGCCAGGGGATCGGGGGGGGCGCGGGGGGGGGGAACCCCCTTTTTCTGGGGGACCCCGGCGCTGCCGCAGCCCTGCGGGGGGGGGGGGGGGGAAGGTCAGTGACACCCCCAAAATAATTGGGGACAATCCCCAGCACCCCAACCCCTACAGCACCCCAACTCCCCCCCAGAACCCCCTCCAACACCCCAAATCCTCCCGCAGCACCCATGGGACCCCCCCCAGAGCCCCCCCAGCACCCCAATCCTCCTCCAGCACTCACAGGACCCCCCTCAGCACCCCAAATACCCTCCAGCACCCTAATCCTCCCCCAGCACCCCCCCAGCACCCATGGGACACCCCCAGCACCCCAAATCCCCTCCAGCACCCCCCCAGCACCCACAGGACCCCCACAGGACCCCCCCCAGCACCCCAAATCCCCTCCAGCTCCCCCACAGCACCCACAGAACCCCCCCAGCACCCCAATCCTCCACCAGCACCCACAGGACCTCCCCCAGCACCCGTGGGACACCCATGGGACACCAACCCAGCACCCATGGGACCCCCCCCACCCCTTTACCGTCGCCCCCCCCCCTGCTGGGGGTCGGGGTCCTCAGGGTCCCCCCCTGTGCCTGGCACCTCCTCAAAGTGGGGGGGCCCCCCCGGGTCCTGCCTGGGGGGGGGGTGTGACACGGGTGTCACCCCCCCCATCAGTGTCACCCCTGTGTCACCCCCCCCAAACTGGCGCCAGCCCCATGTCAACCCCCCCAAAACAAGGGACACGGCTGTCACCCCCCCCCTCCTTGGAGATACCTGTGTCACCCCCTCACCCCATGTCATCCCCCCCAAGTGTCCCCATGTCCCCTCTGCCCCCCCCCGCGGTGTCCCCTACCTGGGGAAGACGCGGACGCGGGGGACCATGGTGGCCCCGTACTGCAGGGACGAGACGCGGTGGCACCCCAGGGAGTAACGGGCCTGGGACAGGGACAGCCACCCCTGGGGACAGCGAGGGGGAGGGACACGGGGTCAGGGGGGGACATGGGGACAGGGACAGCCACCCCTGGGGTCATGGGGGGGGACACAGGGTCAGGGGGGGACATGGGGACAGGGACAGCCACCCCTGGGGACATGGTTGTGTCCCCATGGCAGGTGATGTCCCCATGCTGTGTTTCCTTGGTGGGTGGCATGTCCCCAGGTGTGACCCCGTGGCAGGTGACACGTCCCCAAGGGGGGGTGGCATGTCCCCACGCATGTCCCCATGGTGGGTGACACGTCCCCAAGGGGGGTGGCCCGTCCCCACACGTGTCCTCATGGTGGGTGACATGTCCCCAGGTGTGTCCCCAAGGGGGGTGACCCGTCGCCAGGGAGGGGTGTCCCGTCCCCACCTGGCGCAGGAGCTGGGTGAGGAGGTGACGTTTCTGCTGCAGCGTCTCCAGCGCCTCCAGCAGCTCCAGCACCGCCGCGTCCAGCGCTGGCGACCCTACGGAAACACCCGCGGGAGACCCTACGTAAACAAGCATCCGTAGGGGACCCTATGTAAGCAAGCACCCATGGGGAACCTACATAGACAAACATCTGCAGGAGACCCTATGCAAACAAACACTCGTGGGAGACCGTACATAAACAAACACCCATAGGGCACTCCACGGAAACATCCACGGGGGATCCAATGTAAACAAAAACCCATAGGGCACTCTACGGAAACATTCACCGTGGGAGACCCTACAGAAACATCCATGGGAAACTCTACGTAAACAAACACCTGTGGGAAACCCCATGTAAGCTCCCAGAGAAGACCCTACATAAGCACCCGTGGGGAAGTCTACGTCAACACCCACAGGACACCCTATGGAAACACACGCGATGGGGTACCCTATGTAAACAACCCCCCACACCAGGACAGAGCCTACATAAACAAACACTCTTCCACGGCACACCCTACGAAAACACACCCCCCCCCAAATAAACACCCCCCACCGTGGGAGACCCTACATAAACACACACATCCCCCATAAACACGTCGCCACCATGGGAGACCCTACATAACCCCCCCCCCCCCAATATAAACACGCCCCACCATGGAAAACCCTACATAACTCCTCCCCCCAATATAAACACCCTCTACCATGGGAGACCCTACACAAACATCCCCCCAACCCCCTCCCTGTCACAGGAGACCCTACCAAAACAGCCCCCCACCACTGAGTGTGTGTGTCCCCCCTCCCCTGGACACCCTACACCACCAAACCCCATGGCTGACACCCCCCACCCCCCCTCAAGGCGACTCTACCAAAACACCCCCCCACCCCAGCCCCTCACCGACCCTCCATTGCCACCACCGCCGCCGCCGCCAAACCCCGGCCCGCGCCGCGGCTTCACGCCGGGCCGCCGCCTCCTCCAATAGCAGCGGCCTCCCGCCTCTTCTCCACCAATGACAGCGCGCGGCGGGCGGGAGGCGGGGCCTAGCTGAGGGCAGGCGGCGCGGCGGGCTGAAGCCGGCTCGGCCGCCATCTTGGTTGAGGGCGTAGTGTTGCCTTCCCTCGGCCGCCATCCTGAGTGAGGGCGTAGCGTTGCCTTCCCCCCCGGCCGCCATCTTGGGGGCTCGCCCCGCCCCTTTCCAGCAACACCGGGAGCTCCCATTGGTCCCTCGCTGCCCAGCCAATCGGCGGTGGTGGCGTTGGGAGGTGCCGGCGTGTGGTGAGCGGTGGAGAAGGGAGAAACTGCGACCATGGTAAGGGGATGGGGCGGGTGTTATTGTAGGGTCGCGGGGGGTCTTCTCCCCCCCCCCCCAGGGTCCCCATGTCACCCCGTGCCCTCCCCGGGGTCCCCCAGTGTCCCCCACCAGGTCACCACGCACACCCTGGTGTCCACACGGGCTCCCCCCCGTGTCCTCCATCCCCCTCTGCCCTCATGTCCCTCCCCAGGGTCCCCACACCCCCCTGGTGTCCCCATGTCCCCCCACAGGGCCCCTCATCCCTCTCTCCCCCCCGCATGTCCTCCCCAGTAACCCCTGCCACCCCTCATCCCCATGACCCCCCCAGTGTCCCCATGTCCCCTCACAGTGCCCCCAGTCGCCTTCCCTCCCCATGACCTTCCCCAGTAACCCATGACCCCCCTCCCAGTGCCCCCCATCCCCCTTTCCCCCCCTCCACATTCCCCCGTGTCCCCAGTCCCCCCTAGTATCCCCATCCTGCTCCCAATCCCATGCCCCCCCCGCAGGGTGCCCCCATCCCCCTACCCACTCTGCCCACATTCCCCCTACTTCTTACATCATCACGTCCCCCTCTGATGTCATCGTGTCACCCCTTCTTTGCCCCCAGCTCCGCCGGCAAGCCCGGGAACGCCGTGAGTACCTGCAGCGCCGGGCACAGGAGGATCGGCTTCGGAGACAGCAGGATAAGAAAGAGAGACTGCGGCAGGCGCTGGATGGTGGGTTGGGGGGGCCCTGGAGGGGGTTTAAAGGGGGTTTTGGGGGTTTGGAGGGGGCTGAAGGGGAGTTTCGGGGGGGTAAAGGGGGTTTTGAGGAGGCTAAAAGGGGGTTTGGGGGGGTTAAAGGGGGTTTTGGGGGAGCGAGGAGGGGGTTTGGGGAGGTTAAAGGGGCCTTGAGCAGGATAAAGAGTGATTTGGGGGGGGGTAAAAGGGAGTTTGAGGCAGGGGGTTGAGGAGGATAAAGAGGGGTTTGGGGGGGTTAAGGGGTGGTTCGAGGGGGACAAAGAGGGGTTTGAGGGGGCTAAAGGGGGGGTGGGGGTGTTAAAAGGGGTTTGGGGGCATTAAAGGGGGCTTGAGAGGGGTAAAGAGAAGTTGAGGGGGTAAAGGGGACTTCAAGGAGGGGATGGGGGGCAAAGAAGGGTTTGGGGGGTTAAGGGGGTTTTGGGGGGCAAGGAGGGGATTTAAGGGGTTTAAAGGGGACTTGAGAGGGGTAAAGAGGAGTTTGGGGGTAAAAGAGTTTGAGGGGCATAAAGGGGGGGTTAAGGGGAGCTTGAGAGGGCGAAGAGAGTTTGAGGTGGGGTTGGGGGGGTTAAAGATGGGTTTGGGGGGGGAAAGGGGAGTTTGGGGGGGTAAAAGGGTAGTTTGGGGGGGCTAAGGGGGGTCTGAGGGGAGCAAAGAGAGATTTGAGGGGGCTAAAGAGGGGGCTTGGGGAGTGAAGAAGGGGGTTTGGGGCAGTTAAAGGGGGCTTGGGGGGTTAAGAGGGGTTTGGGGGGTGATGTGGGGCTGAGGGGATGTTGGGGGTCCTGTCTGACTCCCCCCCCCCCCCCCCAACTTTGCGTGTGTGTGTGTCCCCACAGAGAACCGGCTGCTGCCCACGGAGCTGCGGCGCGAGGCCTTGGCCCTGCAGAAGGAGCTGGAGTTCGACACGCCGGGGGTGTGGGCGGTGAGTGGAGACCCCCCCCAAAATGGCGAGAGGCTTTTCCTCCTGAAATTTGGGATCAACTTTGCCCCATTTCCCCCAAAATGAGGGTGGGGTTGCTTTAATTTCCCCTAAAACGGTGGTTAAATTTGCCCCGCTTTTGTCTAAAATGGGGGGGTTCCCTAGCCCCCCCAAAAATGGGGATTAAATTTGTCCTATTCTCCCCCCAAAATGGCGCCCAAATTTACCCTGCTCCCTCTCTGTCACAAGTCTTGAAAACCCCCCCCAAATCCCCCCAAAACTGGGTCATCAGATTGACCTGAACTCCCCAAAACCAGGGTTCAACATCACCCCCTTCCCCCCATGCTAGGGGGGCGTGGCCTGACTAAGCCCCGCCCCCAGACACCTCTGGTAGCCAAGATGATGAGTACCGGTGGGCGGGGCTAGAGCCCCCCAAGGTGATGGTGACGACCTCCCGTGAGCCCAGCTCCCGCCTCCGTGTCTTTGCCAAGGTGGGCAGGGCTTCTTTCCCCGATGGAGGTGTGGCCTGTGGGTGGGCGGGGCTTGGGTGCTGGGTGGCCATGGGAGACCCCTGAGCTGTTGTGGGGGCATGGTCTTAGGCTGGTGGGGCGGGGCTCATGGGAGGGGGTGTGGCTTTGTGGGGTAGTGGGAGGGGCTTTTTCGGGACCACCCCCTGGGAGCTGAGCCTGTGTTGGGAAATGGGTGGGGTGGGGGTGGAGCTTGTTGGGGTGGGTGGGGGCTGCTGGGGGTGTGGTCTGAAGGTGGGCATGATCTTCTGAGGCTCCGCCCCATTGGTCTCCCATCCCGGTGGTGTGTATGACTCCCCAGTGAGACTTACAGGGGGTGGTGGACGGAGGTGGGGCCTGTGGGGTGGGTGGGGCTTAGTGGGGATGTGGGTGTGTCCCTCCATGACCCCTGCCCCCCCCCGGAGCAGTGCCCGGCATTGGTGAAGGGACCCATGGTGGGACAGGAGGGGTGATAGGAGAGGGTGGAGCCTGTGGGGGGCATGGCCTTCCCCTGACCCCGCCCCCTTTCTTCCCAGGAGCTGTGCCTGCTGATCCCGGGGGGCACGGCGGATGAACCGGGGCCGGGCGGAGCTGGGGGCGTTGGTGGGGGCGTGCCGGGCCGCCGGTGTCACTGACCTCCTGGTGCTGCATGAGACCCGGGGGAGGCCTGGTGAGGCCCCGTGGCATGCTGGGAAAGGGGGCAGGGCCGGAGGGGAGGGGGTGGGGAGAGACTGGTGTGGGGCTTATGGGATGGGCCGTGGTTAGTTTTTAAAGGGTGGGGTTTGGGGTGGGCGGGGCTAAGGGGAAGGGATTGGGCTCTGGGGGCTGCCCTGTGCTGGGGGGGAGGGGGGAGTGAGGGGGTGGTGCCTGCTGGAAAGGGGGTGTGGTTGATGTGGATGGGCAGGGCTTTTGGGGGTGTTCTAGGGGCAGGGCTGAAGGGAAGAGACTGGCCTGTGTTGGGGGGCGGTGCTTACTTGGAAGGGGGCGTGGCTTTTACAGAAGTGGGGGGTGCTTGGGGAATGGGTGTTCTAGGGGTGTGGCTAATAGAAGGGGCAGGGCTAAGGGGAAGCACCTGGTTCTTGGGGCTGGGGGGAGGAAATGGGGGCGGGGCCTGCTGGGAAGGGGGTGTGTCCTGATCAGGCCCCACCCCTTTCTCGTCCCCAGACGGGCTGTCCCTGTGTCACCTGCCCCACGGCCCCACGGCCCACTTCACCCTCAGCGGGGCGGTGCTGCGGCAGGAGGTGGGGGGGCTGGGGGGGGCCCCCCTGGGGGCTCCCCATCTCCTGCTGCTGCGCCTCGACTCCCCCCTGGGACGCAGGGTAGGGGACAGCGGGGGGACTGGGAGGGCAGCGAGGGCAGTGGGAGCACGGAGGGGGGACACTGGGAGGGCTGGGGGGTGTGGGGGGACTGGGGAAACTGGGAGGACTGGGGGGAAACTGGGAGGACTGGGGGGAAACTGGGAGGCACTGGGGGGATATGGGGAGCACTGAGGGGGCTGGGGGGTGCAGGGGGACTGGGGGAAACTGGGAGCACTGGGAGGGACTGGGAGCACTGGAGGGTGCGAGGGGACTGGGGAAACTGGCAGCACTGGGAGGCACTGGGTGATGGGGTGGAGAGGTGGGGAAACGGGGACGGGGACATTTTGGGGGGGGATTTGGGGGGACATTGGGGACAGGAGGACATTGGGAGGGCAGTGGGGGGACACGGGGGACATTTGGGGGGGAGGGGGGTGTGTGACACACCCCTCCCCCCCCATCCCCCCTTCCCCCAGGTGGGGACAATCCTGAAGCACCTCTTCCCCGTCCCCCGCCCTGACAGCCGCCGCGTGGTGACGTTCGCCAATGAGGATGATGTCATTTTAGTCCGGTGGGTGACACAGGGACGCGGGAGCTGGACACCTGGGCGTCCCCCATGTGTCCTCCCACCCCCCCCGTGTCCCCCACCCCCTCCTCAATGTTCCTCTCCCCCACAGAAACCACGTTTACCGGCGTCAGGGGAGGACGGTGGAGCTGGAAGAGGTGGGACCCCGGTTCCAGCTGCGCCGTGAGTGTCCCTAGCGACCCCATGAGTGTCCCCAATGACCCCACAAATGTCCCCAACGACCCCCAACGTGTCCCTGATGTCCCCTCCCCAGCCTACCTGATCCGCCTGGGGACCCTGGAGCAGGGGGACACGGCCGACGTGGAATGGCGCTGGCACCCCTACACGGCCACCGCCCCCAAACGCCGCCTGCTCAGCGCCCAATGACCCCGGACGCCTGGGTGCCCCCCCCAGCCACTTGGGTGCCCACCCCTGGGACTCTTGGGTCCCTCAATATCTTGTTTTTGTTTGTAATAAATTTTTTAATTCTCTTATTTTTCACACTTCCAAACTGGTTTCATTGGGGTCCTTCTGCGGCCCCTCCCCCACCAGGGGGTTGGGGGGGGGGGGGGGAATGGGAACCCCCCTGCCCCGCCCCCCCCCCCCCAAGGCATCCAGGCCCCTTCCTCACACCCGGGACCATTCAGCTGGGGGTTCCCGCGGTCCTTTGGGCTTCCCAATACGGAAATTAAATCCTGGAATTGGAAAGGGGGGGTGGGATTAGGGGGGAGAGGGGCAGATGCCTGGGAGGGGTCGTGTGTGTCCCCCGTGTCCCCCCCTGCCGGGTGCTCACCGAGACATGGGGTGCTGCCGGGGTCCCCGTGGGGGGTCACGACCTCGTAGGCACCGTCACCGGGTCGGGGGGAAGCTGCGGGGGGGGGGGAAGGTTAGAGCCCTATGGGGAAACCTATAGACCCTGTAGAGTGGGGGGGTGTTATAGGGTCCCTATAGAGGAGGGGAGAGCGTTATACAGTCCTTAGAGGGAACCTCTAGAGCTGGGGGGGGGGGTATATGGTGCTTAGAGACAACCTATAGAGTGGGGGGATGTTATATGGTTGTTAGAGAGAAGCTATAGACCGTATAGAGTTGGGGGCAGTTGTACGGTCCTTAGAGCCTATGGGGGATGCTGTTATACAGTCTTTAGAGGGAACCTATAGACTCTATAGAATGGGGGGGCATGGTAAATGGTCTTTAGAGAGACCCGTGGGGGGGTGCTATATGGTCCCTAGAGGGAACCTATAGGGACAAGAAGTGTCCCATAGAGGGGGTGGGGTGGGTCTTTTGTAGACCCTATAGGGGCCAGGGAGGGAAGGTACAGACTCCATAGGGATCAGAAGTGTTTCACAAGGGGGTGTGGAGTGGAGTTTGTGTGGTGTCTATAGGGGTCAGGGAGGGAGCGTATAGATCCTATAGGGATGGGAGGCGTCTCATGGGGAAAGGGTAGAGCAAAAAACACCCTATAGGGTGCAGGGGGGGGAAAACCCTATAGAACCTGTAGGGTGAGGAGGGGGCACCCTATAGAATCTAGAGGGTGCAGGGAGGGAGACCCTATAGTACCTAGAGGGTGCAAGGGGGGCATGACCCTATAGAACCTGGGGGGGGACACACAACCCTATAGAACCTAGAGGGTGCAGTACTGGTCAATATGGCTCCTGTAGGGTGGGGGGGGGGGGGTCATCCAACCCCTATAGGGTCTGGAGAGGGACCCATAGGCACACCTATGGGGGGGAGGTGTCATATGGATGCTGTAGGGTCCACCCCCCGCCCCCCTCCCCCCCCCCCAAACTCACCAGCCAGGGTGGGGGAGGGGCGCCGCAGGGGGCTCCCAGGGAGGGAGGGGGGAGGTGCCTGGAGGGGCGGGGTCTTTCCCAAAAGGGGCGTGGTCTCGGTCAAAAGAGGTGGCATCTTGTCCAAAAGGGGTGGAGTCTCGTCCTCCGGCCCCACCCCCCCGGCGGGTTTTGTTGACCACGGCGTAGGTGGCGTCCATTGCGGGGGGGGGGGATGGGGGGGGGCTCCGCTGGCACCAACAGGCTCCTGGGGGGGAGGGGGAGGGGGGGGCACCCAGGCCTCCGGGTCACCCCCACCCACCCCAAAAGGGCACCCAGATGTCTGGGTGTCCCCTCCCCACCCCCACCCCCCCAAAGGCATCCGGGACTCACGTGATCGGGGGGGGGGAGGTGAGAGGGGTCCCCCCCGAACTCTTGGGGCCCCCCTGGACGTTTGGGTCTTTCCTCACGCTTCCTGTTTCCTGGGGTAGGAAGTGTCGGCCCCCGCCCCCTCATGTCCTGGCCCCGCCCCTCCCCAAACTCCAGGGGAGGGTGGTGCTATCAGGGTCCCTCAGTAAGGGGGGGGGTGTCCCACAGGCCACACCCCCTGCTCGCTAAGCCCCACCCCCTTATAGCACCTATAGAGCCCTGGGGGGTCCCAATGGGTCCTATTGAGGCCCCAGGGGGGTCCCTATGGCCCCTATAGCACCTTTGGGGGGGCCTGTATAGGTCCTATAGAGCCCTGGGGGTCCCAATGGGTCCTATTGAGGCCCCAGGGGGGTCCCTATGGCCCCTATAGCACCTTTGGGGGGGCCTGTATAGGTCCTATAGAGCCCTGGGGGGTCCCAATGGGTCCTATTGAGGCCCCAGGGGGGGTCCCTATGGCCCCTATAGCACCTTTGGGGGGGGCCTGTATAGGTCCTATAGAGCCCTGGGGGGTCCCTATAGCACCTATAGCATGGGGGGGGGCTTTTTAGCCCCTATAGAGCTTCTTGGGCTCCCTATAGCTCCTATAGCGTCTTGGGGGGGTGTCTGTATAGCCCCTATAGAGCCCTGGGGGTCCCTATAGCTCCTATAGGTCCTCAGTGTGGGTGTCCCTATAGTGCCTGGGGGGGGGGGTCCCCTATAGCTCCTATAGTATCCTGAGGAGAGGCCCTATAGACCCTATAGAGGCTTTGGGGGGGGGTGTTCTTACAGACCCTGTAGCGCCCTGGGGCAGCCCAATAGCTCCTACGTGGGGTCCCCTATAGCACTGATGGGGGGCTCCTATAGCATATTTGGGGTCCCTATAGTGCCTTGGGGGGGGTCCCTATAGCTCCTATAGGGCCCGGGGGGTCTCCCATAGCCCCTGTTGAGCCTATGGGGGGTCCCCCTATAGCCCATCTTGGCTGGTCCCTATAGCTCCTGTAGGGGCCGGGGGAGTCTCCATAGGGCCTGGGGGGTACTTATGGCCCCTATAGGCCCCCTAGGGGCCCCTATAGCTCCTATATGATCCTATATAGGGCACGGGAGGGGTCTCTGTAGCCTCTATAGGACCCGGGGGGGTCTCTATGGCCCCTATAAGGCCCCGGGGGGTCCCTATAGCCGCCATAACGATCCCCTGTAGGGCCCGGGGGGGGTCCCTATGGCCCCTGTAGGGTGGGGGGGCGGGGTTAGAGAAGACCCAGGCATCCGGGTCACGGGGCTCTGAGTGTCCCGGCCCCGCCCCTCCCGCGTGAGGTCACAAGGGGCGGGTGACGTCGTGTGGCCGGGAGGGGACGTCACGAGGCGGAGTTGAGGGGGAGGGGGGGGAGAAAAGGGGGAGCCCGCCAAAAGTGACGTCACAGGCCAGGCAGCGCGGCAGGCCCCGCCCCGCGCTCTCCGATTGGCCGGCCTGGGCGGGCCGCGCCCCCTGTGCCCGCGCCGGGCGCTGATTGGCGGGGCGGCGCGGCGCGGCGCGGTGACGTCAGAGGGCGCGCGGCGCGGCGGCCCCGGAAGCGGCGGCGGCGGCGGCGGGAGCGGGGCCCGCGCGCGGGTGAGCGGGGCGGGGGCTAGGGCGGGGGCGGGGCCGCGGCGCGGGGGCGGGGCCGCGGCTGGGGAGGGGGCGGGGTGGGGGGGCGCGTGGCGGCAGGAGAGGGGGCGATCCCGCCGGAGGGCGGGGCTTTAATGCGAGGGGGCGGGGGTGGTGGAGGGGCGGGGCTACGGCGGGCTCTCCCGGGGGCGGGGCTCTGGAGGCCCCCGGTGGGCGGTGCTAGGGGAAGTCTCCAGGGGCGAGGCTAAAGGGGTGGGGCTTGGCATCAGGCAGGGGGCGTGACTGGCGGGGGGGCGGGGCTTAGCGGGGCCCTATTTAGGGGTGTGGCCTAGATCTAGGGGCGGGGTTACATGATGTCCCAGGGGTGAGGCTCTGTGGGGGCGTGGCCTAGTGGCATGGGGCGGGGCCAGAGCCCCCAGGGGCGTGACCCAGTGGTGAGACACACCCCCCCCCGAGGCCATGCCCTTCAGGTGGGGCTCAGGGGTGCGACCAAAGACCGTGGGCGTGGTCCGGGCCTGCCCCGCCCCCTCGAGGTGTTTGGGTGTGGCCTGCAGGCCCACGTGACCCTCCTCCATAGGCGGCCATGGCAGCGGCAGCGGCCGGCTCCCCTCCCGGCGAAGGGACCCCCCAGCCCCCAGGTGAGGCCGCGGGCGCCTGCGTCCTGGGGTGTCCCCCATCCCCCCCACCCCATGTGTCCCTCCCCCCGTTGTCACCCCCGTCACCGTCACAGATGCGGCGGAGGCCGACCCGACGGAGCCGGCGGCGGCCATGTCGTCCCCGGATTACCGTCGCGACGAGGAAGAAGAGGTATCACCGGCGGCGGTACCGGCGGCCATGACGTCCTCGGGGTGTCAGCACGCCGGGGAAGAGGAGGAGGTGACGGCAGCGGTGACGACGGTGGCGGCCATGACATCCCCGGGATGCCGGCGTGGCGGGGAAGAGGATGTGACGGCAGCGGGGTGGCGTTGCCGGCGGAAGCATGTCTTCGTGTTGAGCGAGGCGGGGAAACCCATCTACTCCCGGCACGGTAACGAAGAAGCGTTGGCGGCCACCATGGGTGTCATGATGGCGCTCGTCTCCTTCATCCAGAGCGGTGGCAACGCCATTCGCGCCATCTGTTCCGGTAAGGGAGGGGTTAACAGCAAAGAGGCGCGGTGGGGCACCCCCAAACCACCACACCCCCACCCACTGCTGTGGTGTGTGTTCCCCCGACACTGCAGAGGACCGGACTTTGGTGTTCGAGCAGCGCGGACCCTTGTTGCTGGTGTCAGTGTCCCGCACGCGGCAATCAGCGGCGCAGCTACGGCGGGAACTGGCCTTCGTCCATGAGCAAATCCTCAGCCTCCTCACCCGTGGCGGTATCGCCCGCGTATTTGCCCGCCGCCGCGGTTACGATCTCCGGCGTCTCCTCGCTGGTGCCGAAGCTGTCCTCGATCGTCTCCTATCTGGCGCAGCAGCAGACGGTCGGTTGTTGTTGGGAGCGGCTCGTTGCCTGCCCCTTCCGGCAGCCCTTCGGCGGGCGGTTTCGGGAGCTCTTCGCCGCGCCGCCGCCGCCGCTGTCCCCGCCCCTGCTTTGGCTTTGTTGGCGGCCGGCGGGCGGTTGGTGACGGCGGCGCGGCAGCGGGCTTTGGCGGAAGGCGGCCGGTTGTGCGCCAGCGACCTTCACCTCCTCCTCAATCTTTTGGGAGTGGGGTGGGGGCGGGCGAAGTGTGGACCCCCGTCTGTTTACCCCGCTTCAACCCTGATGGCTATTTCTACGCCTACGCGGCAGCGCTGGGCGAGGAAGAGGAGGAGGAAGGCAGCGGCGGCACTGGCGGGGTGACGCTCATCCTGCTATCGACGGAACGCGAGGGGTTCTACGCAGCGGCGGGGGGTGCCGGCGGCGTTTGGAGGAGACGCTGCGGGCACAGGGGTGGTTGGGGGGAGCTGGGGGCGGCGGTACGGGGAGGGGCGGGGTACGGCCCTGCCCGCCCTGGCGCCCCCGAGCTCCGCCATTTTCTTTACAAGCCCTTGGAGGGGGCCGGAGGAGATGCAGCAGCTGCCGCAGTTTACAAGGTGCGGGGGCGGGGGACACCCCAAAATGGGGCGGGGCGGGGGCACGTCACCTGTCATGCACCTGATGCCTGTGTCCCCCACCCCGGGTTCAGCCCCGAGCTGGAGGACCCCTACACCAGCGAGGAGGAGCAACACCGGCTCTTTCGACCTGTACCACTACCTGCACCAGCCGCGTGCACAGCCCCCACCGGCCCCTGCGCCTCCTCTACCACGTGGCTGAGAAGGAGACACTCTTGGCTTGGGTAAGTTGGGGCGGGGGGAGCCATCAGTAGGTTCTGGAGTTAACAGAGGGTGTTCACTCACAGCTCTGTCATTAGGTTCCAGAGTTAACAGGAGTTGCTGGGTGGAGGTGCTGTCAGTAGGTTCCAGGGTTAACAGGGGTGCCTGCTGGTGGCACCGTCAGTAGGTTCCAGAGTTAACAGGAGTTGCTGGCTATAGGTGTTGTCAGTAGGTTCCAGAGTTAACAGGGATGCTCATTGTCAACCCTGTCAGTAAGTTCCAGAGTTAACAGAGAGTGTTCACTCACAGCTTTGTCAGTAGGTCCCAGAGTTAACAGGGCGTGCACACTTGTGGTGCTGTCAGTAGGTTCCAGAGTTAACAGGGGTGGTTGCTGGTGGCACCATCAGTAGGTTCCAGAGTTAACCAGGGTGGCTGGCTGGCAGCACTGTCAGTAGGTTCCAGAGTTAACAGGAGTGCTGAGCTGTGGTTCCATCAGTAAGTTTCAGAGTTAACAAGGCTGCTTACTGGCAGCTCTATTGGTTAACAGTAGTACTCACTGGCAGTGCCATCAGTAGGTCCCAGAGTTAACAGAGAGTACTCACTCCTGGCTCTGTCACTAAGTTCCAGATTTAACGGGGGTTGCTGGCTGGCAGCGCCATCAGTTAACAGTGGTACTTGCTGGTGGTGCCATTGGTAGGTTCCAGGGTTAACTGGGGCGCTTACGGGCAGTGCCGTCTGTAGGTCCTAGAATTAACAGGGGCACTTGCTCCTGGTGCCATCAGTAGGTTTCACAGGTGCTCTGTGGCAGCACCATCAATTATTGGAGTTGCTTGCTGACAGCACCATCAGTGGGTCCCAGAGTTAACAGAGGTACTCGCTTGCAGTGCCGTCAGTAGGTTTCAGAGTTAACGGGGGAGCTCACTGGGAGCATCATGACTTAATCGGGGTGCTTGCTGGTCAGGCCGCCAGTAGTTAACAAGGGATGCTCACTGGTGGTGCCGTCAGTAGCGTCCAGAGTTAACAGAGGCACCGGTTCCCTCCCCGGGCACAGGTGACGAGCAAATTTGAGCTGTACGGCTGCTTCAGCCCACTGGTGACGAAGGCGGGAGCCATCGGGGTCCTCACCAAGCTGCTGCGCTGGCTGAAGAAGGAGGAGGACTGGCTCTTCATCCGCTACCCGCCGCCATACTGTGCCGCCCCCGCCCGCCCCGAGGGGGCTGAGGCTGAGGGCTGAGCCCCTCCTTGGCCCCAGGGTGGGGAATAAAACGCCGCTGGAGAAAAGTGTTCCCTGTGTCGGGGCAGGGAGGGGGAGACGGGGCTGACGCCAGGGTCCAGGGAGCTGGGGGGGGGACTCACCAGAGGAGGGGTGGGGCTGCTGCAGCAGGTGACGTCATGCGGCGGTGATGTCATGAGGGGTGAGGTCACACGGGGGTGGTGGCGCAGTGGGTCAAGGGATGAGGGAGGAAGAGGGGACAGAAGGGGGAAGAGGTGACAGAAAATGGAGGGAAGAGGGGACAGAAAATGGGGTGAAAAGGGGACAGAAACGGGGACAAGAGGACAGAAGATGGAGGGACGATGTGACAGAAATTGGAGGGAAACGTGGCAGAAAAGAGGGTGAACGGGAGAGAGAAAAGGCAGGAAGTGGGGACAGAAATTGGAGGGAAGAGGTGTCAGAAAATGGAGGGAAACGTGGCAGAAAAGAGAGTGAACAGGAGACAGAAAAGGCAGGAAGTGGGGACAGAAATTGGAGGGAAGAGGTGACAAATGAGGGGGAAGAGGGGACAAAATGGAGGGAAGAGGTAACAGAAACGGGGGGAAAGGTGACAGAAAATGAAGGGAAGAGGTGACAGAAATTGAAGGAAAACGTGACAGGAAAGAGGGTGAAAAGGGGACAGAAAAGGCAGGAAGTGGGGACAGAAAATGGAGGGAAGAGGTGTCAGAAAATGGAGGGAAGAGGGGACAGAAATGAGGGGAAAGAGGGGACAGAAAATGGAGGGAAGAGGGGACAGAAACGAGGGGGAAGAGGGGACAGAAGATGGAGGGATGATGTGACAGAAATTGGAGGGAAACATGACAGAAAAGAGGGTGAACAGGAGACAGAAAAGGCAGGAAGTGGGGACAGAAATTGGAGGCGAAAGGGGACAAATTGGAGGGAAGAGCTGACAGAAAATGGAGGGAAGAGGTGACAGAAACAAAGGGGGAGAGGGGACAGAAAATGGAGGGAAGAGGTGACAAAATGGAGGGAAACGTGACAGAAAATGGGGGGAAGAGGGCACATAAAAGGTGGGAAGACTGACAGAAAAGATGCGAAAGAGGTGACAGAAAATGGAGGAGGAAGAGGTGATAGAAAATGGGGAAAAGGGGACAGAAAAGGGGCAAGAGGTGGCAGAAAATGGAGAGGGAACAGAAAAAGGAGGAAAGATGACAGAAAATGGCGGGAAGAAGTGATAGGCAAGATGTGGAAGAGGCGACAAAAAATGGAAGGGAAATATGACGGAAGAGAGGGAATAGGGGACAGAAAAGGCTGGAAGAGGTCACAGAAAATGAAGGGCAAAGAGGTGACAAAGTGGAGGGAAAAGGGGACAGAAAAGGGGAAGAGGGGACAGAAAAGGGGGGAAGAGGTGACAAATGGAGGGAAGATGGGACAAGAAATGGCGGGAAAATGTGACAGAAAAGGAGGGGAGAGGGTAGAAAAATGGAGGGAAACATGACAGAAAATACAGGGAAGAGGGGATTGAAAAGAGGGGGAAGAGGGAAGAGAAAAAGGAGGCAAGATGTGACAGGAAAGAGGGGGAAGAGGTGGCAGAAAATGGAGGGAAAAGGATACAGAAAAGAGAGGGGAAGGTGACAAAACAGAGGAGGAAGAGTTGACAGATGGGGGGGGTGAAGGTGACAGAAAAGAGGGGGAAAGACAGGACAGAAAAGAGGGGGATGGGGGGGCAGAAAATGGAGGAACGACATGACAGAAAATGGCAGGAAGGGGGGACAGAAAAGGGGGGGAAGACAGGACAAGAAATGGAGGGAAAAAGGGACAGAAAAGGGGGAAGAGGGGAGAGAAATCAGAGGGAAACATGACAAAAAATATGGGGAAGAGGGGATGGAAAAGAGGAGGAAGAGGGGAGGGAAAATGGAGGGAAGATGGGACACGAAATGGAGGAAAAAGGGACAGAAAAGGGGGGGGAGAGGAGAGGGAAAATGGCGGGAAGAGGTGGCAGAAAATGGCAGGAAGAGGTGACAGAAAATTGAGGAAACGTGACAGAAAAGGGACAGAAGAGGTGGCAGAAAATGGCGGGAAGAGGTGGCAGAAAATGGCAGGAAGAGGTGACAGAAAATTGAGGAAACGTGACAGAAAAGGGACAGAAGAGGTGGCAGAAAATGGCGGGAAGAGGCGATAGAACAAGGGGGAAGAAGGGACAGAAAATGGCAGGAAGCAGGAACAGAGAATGGTGGGAAGAGGGCACAAGAAATGGAGGGAGAAGAGGGGACAGAAGCGGGTGACAAGGGGACATGAGAGGGGACGAGGGGCCAGCAGACGACCGCTGGCCGCCATTGTCACCTGTGTCCCCTCAGGCTGTGGCGATGGACGGTGACCCACACGGTGAGGGGCTCTGACGGCCATGTCCCCCGGGATGCGGATGTGGGTTTCTCCCCCGAGGGACACGAATGTCACTGTCTGTCATGTCGTCCCCCCACCAAGGTGTCCCTTGTCCCCCTGCGGGGGGTCCACAGCTGGAGGCACTGCTGGTGCGGATCCGCAGCCTGCACCGAGGTGAGCGCTGGGGGGGGAACACGACGACCCCTTCCCCCGTCCCCATCGTGTCCTCCATGTCCCCTCTCCCTCTATTCCATCCCCACGACATCCGCATCCCCCTCGCAGCACGTCAGGTCCTGGCGCGGCAGATGGCGGAGGTGCAAGGACAGAGCGAGGGGTTGCAACGGCACCTGGAACAACGTGAGTCATCCCGGGGAGGGGACCGAGGCGCTGGGGGGGGCGACAGGACCCAGATGACCGAGGTGTCTGGGGACACACACTGAGTTGTCCGGGCGCTGACCCCCCCTCCCCGCAGTGGAAGAGCGTCAGGCGGCGCTGGAAGGGCTCTGGCAGCAGAAGCAAGGTGAGGCCGTGGTCGCGCCAACTTCCCAGCATGCACTGGGGGCCGGATGCTTGGGTCTCTTTTTTGGGGGGGGGGGGGTGAGGACCCTCCCCCGGATGTCTGGGTCTCCTCCCCCGGCAGAGGCGTTGCGGGTGGCGCGGTTGCGCAGGGAAGAGGTGGAGGCCGAAGGTCAAAGGTGAGTAGGAGGGTCCCAGGATGCCTGGGTCCCCCTCTGACACCCTCTCCCCCATTGACCCCATCTGTGCCCGTGCCCCCCCCCCTCCCGCCGGTGACCCCTGATCCTTGGCACCTGAATGACTTCTGACCTCACAGCCCTCTGGTGACCCCTCACACTCTGGTGAACTCTGACCCCTCCAAGAACCCCTGGTGACCCCTGGCACCCTGGTGACCCCTGACACCTTCAGTGACCCCTAGCAGCCTGGTGACCTCTGACCCCCACAATCCCCTGGTGACCCCCGGTGCCCTCTGATCCCAAGTGCTCTCTGCCCCCCACCCTGGTGACCCTTGCCCCCTCCAAGACCCCCAGTTGACTCCTGACTCTTGCCCCCAATGACCTCTGCCCCTCAGCCCTCCCCTGGTGACCCCTCAGTGCCCCCTGCCCACCCCCAACCCCCACTGGCCTTGCCCTTGACCCTTGACCCCATGACCCTTGACCCCGTGTTGACCCCTGACCCCACAGGCACCAGGGCCTGTGCCTGAGCCGCCAGCAGGACCTGGAGGGGGCAGGGGAGCAGCGGGAACACCTGCGTCACCTGCGCCGGGGACAAAGGTGGGGAGGCGGCTCGGGGGGGGGGGGGGGGATGTCACGTGACATGTGTGTGTCACATGACACCCATCTCACCCGCCCCGCAGGCAGAAGTTCTGGCAGCAGCTCGATGACATCATGGAGGAGCACAAACACCTGTGTGAAGCGCATGTGAGCCCCGGACCCCTGGGGTGTCCCCCCCCACCCCTGGGGTGTCCCCTCCCCCCACCCCCATGTCCCCTCTCCTGCAGGCCCCGGCCCAGTTAGAGGCTGAACTGGTGCAACTGGAGGAGGCGCGGGAGAAGCTGCTGAGCCAGGGTGAGCCCCTGGATGCCTGGCTCCGCCCCCACGGAGGTCTGGCTCCACCCCCCGGGTGCCTGGCTCAGCCCCCCGTGGATGCCTGGCTCCCCTGTGGGTGGTGACAGGCTCCGCCCCCTCCCATAGAGCGCCACCTGCTGGAGGCAGAGGAGCAGCTGGGACCCGAAGCCCATGTGGCCATGTGAGTGCCTGGATGCCTGGCTCCGCCCCCCTCGGATGCCTAGCTGCACCCCCTACCAGCACCTGGGTCTCCTCCCCTGGATTCCTGGCTCCGCCCCCTCAGATGCCTGGTTCCACCCCCTCCCAGCACCTGAGTCTACCCCCCCCACCCCAGCTGCCTGGCTCCTCCTCCCTGCCTCTCCCAAACCGCTGGGTCCCGCAGGCGATTGGTGGAGCAGGAGGAGGAGGGGGCACGGCAGCGTTTGGAGGCGGAGCTTGGACAGCGGCAGGTCCACCTGCGCCACAGAGACAGGTGGGTTCCCTCCCCCCCCCCCACCGTGGGATGCTCTGGGTCCCTTGTGGCCCCGCCCACTCTCTCTCTCTGTCCCCGCCCCCTCCCAGGCTGGCGGAAGAGCTGGAGCAGCTGCAGCGCCCCCTGGAGGCTCCACCCGAGTGAGGGGAGACATGGCAGCGCGGGGGGGGACGGGGACGGACATGACACCTGCCTGTGTCCCCCCCCGTGTCCCCCCCCACCCCAATGTCCCCCCCCATGTCCCCTCAATAAATGTCCCCAACTGCCACCACTGCTCATGTGTGTCCATGAGGGTCCGGGGGGGGGGGGGGGCGGGGGGGGGTATGGGGGGTGGTGACGTTTTTTTCCCATCTCCCCAACATGGCCACCTCATTGGCCGCTGCCATTTTGAACATCACCCCCTCCACCCCCATCTTCACATTGGGCGCCGCCATTTTGCGACTCCCCGCGCAGGCGCCGGCGCCGCCATTTTAAGGGCGGGCGCGGCCGCCGGCGGCCATATTGTCTGTGGGCGCGGGCGCTTCCCCCTTCACCCGGAAGCGGAAATAGGATACGATTTCCCCCCCCCATTTCCGGCTGTGGCGAGGCCAGTCGGGGATCTTTTCTTCGGGGAGGCAGCGGCCGTGACAAAGGGGCGATGGTGAGGGGGTTTCCCGACCCCTGGGTCCCTTTAGGGGGGTTCCCCGACCTCTGGGTCGCTTGAGGGGGGGGGTCTCGGGCGCTGGGGTCCTCCCTGGACGCCTGGCTTCCCCCCTCCCCCCCGGAGGCCCCGATATATGTGTGTGTGCGTGTGTCTCCCTTCCACAGGACAGCGAGTTCTCGGACGCGGAGGCGGGCCCGGGGGGGGAGGAGAACGCTCCCGTTTACTGCGTGTGCCGCAAACCTGACATCAACTGCTTCATGATGTGAGTGCTGGACGTCTGGGTACCCCCCACGGGACGCCTGGGTCCCTTCCCGGACGCCTGGGTCGCCCACTGGACACCTGGATGTCCCGACCCTGGACACCTGGGTCCTTTCCTAGGATGCCTGGGTCCCCCCCTAGACCCCTGGGTCCCCTCCCCGGACACCTGAGTTCCTTTGGTATGGTGGGTGGTGGTGTCCAGACACCTGGGCTCCCCCCCCCATTCCTGGGTCCCTTCTTATGGGGCTTCCCTGGACGCCTGGGTCTGTTCCTGTGATGCCGGGGTCCCCCCCCCCCCCCGGACACCTGGGTCCCTTAGGGTGGAGGATGGGAGCGTCCCGTATGCCGTGGTGCCTTGTCTGAGGTTTTCCCTTTCTCCACAGTGGGTGTGATAACTGCAATGAGTGGTTCCACGGCGACTGCATCAACATCACCGAAAAGATGGCCAAGGCAATCCGGGAGTGGTACTGTCTGCAGTGCCGGGGTGAGCCTGGATGCCTGGGTCCTGGTTTTGGGGGGGCCTCCGGACAGTGGTGTCCCTTTTTAGGAGAGCCAGGATACTTGGGCCCCTTTTTGGGAGTTCCTGGACACACGGATACTTCTTGGGGGGAGGGTTTGGGGGGCCTGTGTTGAGCTTTAGAGAGAGAAATAGTGGGCCCAGGTGGCTTTTAGGGGAGTCCTGGATGCCTGGATCCCCTTTTGGGGGACAGGGGTGGGTGTTGGGGTCCCTTTATGGGGGGACTGGACACCTGGGTCTCCTTTTAGCAGGGGGTTGGGGTGTCTGGGTTGAGATTGAGGAGGGGGAAATAGGGGTTCCGGATGCCTGGGTCCCTTTTTGAGAGGGTGCCCTGGATGCCTGGGTTGCTTGGCGAGGGAGATCCCAGAACCAGAGGTGAGACTTGGGGTGGGAGCAGGGGTCTGTCCTGGATGCCTGCGTCCCCCTGACCCTCTCCCCTTCCCCCTTTCAGAGAAGGACCCCACCTTGGAAATCCGTTACCGGCACAAAAAATGGCGGGAGAAAGAGCGAGAGCACGAGAGCGTCAAGGCCCAGGAGCTGGCGCTGGAGCAAGGACGGGCCGCCAAGGTGGGACCCAGGGGCCTGGGAAGGGACCCAGGGGTCCGGGAGGGGATCCAGATGTTTGGGAAGGCATTGGGAGGGGGCGTGGGATGATGCGAGTGGGGAGCTGGACCCCTGGGTCCTCCCCCCCACCCCAGACACTCAGGTCCCCCCTTTCTCCGCAGATCAAGCGATCGGCACGCATGTGCGGGGAGTGCGAGGCGTGCCGGCGCCCCGAGGACTGCGGGCAGTGTGATTTTTGCCGTGACATGAAGAAATTCGGGGGGCCCCAACAAGATCCGCCAGAAGTGCCGCTTGCGGCAGTGCCAGCTGCGTGCCCGAGTGAGTCACGGGGCTTTGGCGTGGCCTTAGCATGTTGTTAGCGTGGGTTTGGTGTGGGCTTGGTGTGTGGGATTAGAGAGAGCTTCGTGTGGTGTTAGTGTGTGCTTGACGTGTTCTTAGTATGGTTTTAGTGTGTGCTTAGCATGTTTTTAGTGTGTGGTGTGGTGTAAGCGTGTGCTTAGCATGTGTTTGGCATAGCCTTAATGAGGGATTGAGTGCATCGTGTATTGTTAACATGTGCTTGGCGTGGCCTTGGTGTGACTTTAGTCTGTGCTTAGTAGTGCTTGGCAGGTTCTTAATGTGAGGTTTGAGTGCTTTGTATGTTAGTATGTGCTTAAAGTAGATTTAGTGCAGTCTTAGTACACATTTAATATGGCTTTAGCATGTTGCTAGTGTGGCCTTAGTGTGTTTTGTATTTAGTGTGTTACTGTGGTGTTAGCGTGTCCTTAGCGTGGTGTGGTGTTGCTTTCGTGTGTTATTGTGGCCTTAATGTGTGCTTGGCATGATTATAGTGCGTTAGTATGTCCTTAGGATCAGCCTAACATGTCCTTAACATGTCCTTGACATGTTGTTAGCGTGATCTTTGTGCATGTTTAGTGTCATCTGTGTCCTTAGCCTGTTGCTACCATGTACTTGGTATGGCCTTACTGTGTGGTTTATATGTTTGTGTGGTCTCCGTGTGTTGTTAGCATGTGCTTAGCGGGTGCGGGGGTTTTGGTGTGGTTTTGGGGGGTGTGTGGTCCTGGCGTGGTGGGGGCAGTGTTGGGGTGGCCCCAGTGTGTCCCCAGTGTGTCCCCATGTAACCTTCTCACGTGTCCCCAGTGTGTTTCTGTGTCCCTGACACGTCTCTCACGTGTTTCTGTCTCAGTTTCTCTCATATCCCTGTTTCACGCTGTGTCATGTTTATGACATGTCTCTGTGTCGCTATGTCACCTGTCACTGGCATGTCCCCAATGTCTTCCCATGTCTGTGATGTGTCCCTATGTCACTTTGTCCCGCCTCCCTGCCGTGTCCTCGCATCACCCTGTTGTGTTGCTGATGCATCACATGTCCCTACTGTGTTACCCTGTTTTTATCTCTGACATGTTCCCAACGTGTTCCTGTGTCCCTGTGTTCCTGTCACCCCATCCCGTGTCCCCAACATGTCCCATGTTCCTGATGTGTCCCTGTGTCCCCATCCCAAGTCCCCCACATGCCCTCAATGTTTCCGGTGTCCCTGTGTCACCCTGTGCCATGTCCCCCACGTGTTCCATGTCCCTGACGTGTCCCTAACGTGTCCCTGACGTGTCCCCACATCCCCGACATGTCCTTGACTTGTGGTCCCGCCTCTCCAGGAGTCCTACAAATACTTCCCCACCTCGGTGAGTCACCTGGATGCCTGGGTCCCCTCTGGGTGGGAGGGGGGGGGTCCTGGATACGTGGGTCCCTTTGGGAAGGGGGGGGGTTGCGGGTGTGTCCCGGATGCCTGGGTCCCCTCCGAGTCCGTAGTAGGGGGTGGGTGGGGGGGTCCCTGGATGCCTGGGTCCCCCAAGGCTGGGGATGGGGTTGATGTCAGATCCCCCCTGAGGTCGTTATTGGGGGGGGTCTTTCCCTGGGTGCCTGGGTCCCCTTGAGGGGGGTGGGGGTGTTGTCCCTGGCTCTCCCAGACGCCTGGGTCCCTTAGGGGTTGATGTGGGTGGGGGGTCTGGGTCCCCACAGGGGCTGCAATGGTGGGGGGGTTGGTCTGGGTCTCCTGGATGCCTGGGTCCCCCTGCGGTTGCAATGGGGGGGGTTCTCGTGGGGTCCCCCAAATGGCTGGGTGCCCTGGAAGGTGGCGGGGGGGGGGCTGTCCATGGGTCCCTCGGGCACTGCAATGGGGTGGGGGGCAGGTCTGGGTGCCCCGGGACGGGGGGGTGCCGGCTGTCTGGGTGGGTGCTGACCCCCCCCCCAGCTGGCACGGGGGCGCGAGGGGGAACTGGAGCTGCTGAAGGAGCAGCTGGGGGCGGCGGGGCCCCCCGAGAGCCTCTCGGACGAGGAGCTGCCGCTCGACCCCCGGCTCTACCAGGAGCTCTGCGCCGGCGCCTTCGACGAGCACGGCCTGGTGCGTAACCCCAAATCCAACCCCCTGCAGCACACTCAAACCCCCTGTGCCTCCCAGGTGGCCCAAAAAGTCCCAAATTCCGCTCTGGGGACCCCAAATCCCCCCCGGACTGGCCCTAAAATGCACCCCAGAGGCCCTAAATTTCTCCAAAAATCTTCAAAAATCACAACCAAATGCTCCAAATTCTGCTCCAGGGACACAAAATCCTCCCAGAAGATCCCCCGAATGCCCCAAATTCTGGTCTGGGGACTCCAGATTCCCCCAGAATTGCTTCAAAATGGCCCTACGTGCACCCCAGGGACCTCAGATTTCTCCAAAATTGCCCCAAATGCTCCAGATTCAGTTTTGGGGACCCCCAAATCCCCCCCAGAATCCCCCCAAAATGCACCCCAGGGACTCCAAATCCCACCAGTGTTGCTCCAAAATGCCCATAATTTGCCCTGGGGACCCCAAATCCCCTCAGAATGGCCCTAAAATGCCCCAAATTTTGTGCTAGGGACCCCAAATCCCCCCCCCAAATTGTCCCAAAATGCCCATAATTTATTTTTGGGACCCCAAATGCTCCCAGAATCGCCCCAAAATGCCCCAAATTCTTCCTTGCGTACCCCACATTTCACACAAATGCTTCAAATTCTGCCTTGGGGACCCCAAATTGTCCTAAAATGCCCCCAAACCCACCCCGGGGACTCCAGATTTCACATAATTACCCCAAATTCGGCCTTGGGGACCCCAAATTGCCCCAAAACCCACTCTGGGGACCCCAAATTTCCCCCCAAAGCCCCAAATTCTGCCTTGGGGACCCCAAATTCCCCCAAATCGCCCCCAAACCCACCCTGGGGACCCCAAATTCCCCCAAATCACCCCAAAACACACGCTGGGGATCCCAAATTTCCCCCAAATTGCCCCAAACCCTACCCATTGCCCCCCGTCGCGGCTCGTTCATGCGTGTCACGGTGCATATCTCTGCCTGTCACCATCCCTGACCCCCATCACATGCCCCTCCACATGCCCCTCCACCTGTGTCCTGACATGTCCCGTGTCCTGACATGATGCCACCCATGGTCACGTATGGCGTGGCGTGTCTTCCCGTGACATTGTTGCATGTGTCATAGGGTCCCCATATTGCAACATGGGCCACGTTGGGGGTCCCCATGCCACGACACACTTTCTACTGCATGTTTGAGTGTGTTGAGGCATGTTTTTAGCATGCGAGTGTACTTTAATGCATGTTTTTAGCATGTTATTGCACGTTTTAAAGCATCAAGATTATACTGAAGCATATTTTCAGCGTGTTGGGGTGTGTTTTTACCATAGGGTACATTTTAAGCATGTTGAGGCACACTGAGGCACGTTTTAAACACATTTAAGTGTGTCAAAGCATATTTAGGCATGTTGAAGCGTGTTTTAAGTATGTTCAGGCACACTGAGGTGTGTTTTAAGCATGGTTGGGCATGGCGAGCCACATTTTAAGCACATTTAGGTGTGCAGAAGTGGGTCTTAAGTATGTTCAGGCACATAGAGTTGTGTTTCAAGCATGCTTACACAAGTCAAAGTGTGTTTTAACCATGTTCAGGCACACCAAGGCATGTTTTAAGCATGTTCAGGCACATGGAAGCGTGTCTTAAACATGTTTTTGTGTGTTCAGGCATGCTTTAAGCGTACCAGGCTGTTTTTAATACACGAAGATGTATTTTTAGCCCGTGTCACTGCATTTTTTTTTCACGTTGGGATACGTTTTTTCCGTGTCGGGGCATCTCTTTGTGGTGCTGAGGTGTGTTTTTGGCGTGTTCCTGGCACAGCCGTGGCTCAGCGACCCCGAGGACGCCCCCTTCCTTGACCCCGTCCTGCGCAAACGCGCCGTCAAGGTCAAACACGTCAAGCGGCGGGAGAAGAAATCGGACAAAAAGGTGGGGACTGGGCGCCTGGGTCCCTCCTGGGGGGAGTTACTGGGAGGGCTCCTAGGAGCTCCCAGTGGGCACTGGCAGCTACTGGGAGGCCCTGGGGATTACTGTGAGTCACTAGGAGAGCTACTGGGAGCTACTGGTGGGGTTTTGAGGGTTACTGGGAGAGCCACCAGGACCTACTGGGAGGGTTTCTGGGAGCTCTGTGTGGGCTTTTGATTGTCCCTGGGGCCTTACTAGTGTGAACTGGGTCTTACTGGGAGCCACTGGGGTTAGTGGGAGGGCCACTGGGAGGGCTCCTGGTGATCCCTGGGACCTTTACTGGTGTGAACAGGGGCTTACTGGGAGCTACCGCAAGGCCCTGAGGCTTACTGGGAACTACTGGGAAGGGTCTTGTTGCTCCCTTTGAGAGGGCCTGGTGCTCCCCAGGAACCTTACTGGTGTGAGCTGTGGGGTTGCTGGGAGCAACTGGGTGTTACTAGGAGGCCCCAAGGGCTGCTGGGAAGGGCACCTGGTGGTCCCTGGGGCCTTATTGGTGTGACCTGAGGCTTACTGGGAGGGCTACTGGGTGGGCTCCTGGTGATCCCTGAGAGCCTTACTGGTGGGAGCCGGGGCTTACTGGAAGCTACTGGGAAGTGCCAAGGATTACTGGGAGGGACATTGGGGGCTACCAGGAGCCATTGGGAGGGCTCCTGGTGGTCCCTGGGGCCTTACTGGTGTGACCTGGGGCTTGCTGGGAGCTACTGGGAGGGCTACTGCGAGCTACTGGGTGGGCTCCTGGTGATCCCTGAGAGCCTTACAGGTGTGAACCGGGGATTACTGGTGTGAACCGAGGCTTACTGGGAGCTACTGGGAAGCACCAAGGATTACTGGGAGGGCCATTGGGGGCTACTGGGAGCCATTGGGAGGGCTCCTGGTGGTCCCTGGGGCCTTACTAATGTGAACTGGTGCTTACTGGTGATGTCAGAAAGAGGAGCGGTACAAGCGGCACCGGCAGAAGCCGCGGCACCGGGAACGCAGCCGGCACCCGGAGCGCCCTGACGCCCGCGATCCCGCCGGATTGGGCCAATGCCTGGGCCCCGGCTGCACCCGCCCCGCCCGGCCCCCCTCCAAGTACTGCAGCGAGGCCTGCGGTGTCAAGCTGGCCGCCAAGTGAGTACGGACCAGTATAAACCAGTACAGACTAGTATAGACCAATACAGAGTAGCATAAAATGTAATAGACCCGTATGACGCCCCGGTCATCCAAGTGCTGCAGCAAGGACGGTGATATCAAGCGGGCTGCCAAGTGAGTAGAAACCAGTATAGACCAGTACAAACCGATATAAACCGTTATAAACCGGTGGAGACTTGTATAGACTAGTATAGCGTGGTATGGACTGCAGTAGGCCAGTATGAGTGCTGGGTTATCCAAGTACTGCAGCGAGGCGTGCAGTATCAAGCTGGCTGCCAAGTGAGTATAGACCATTACAAACCAGTATAGACCAGTATAGATCAATACAGAATGACTGTAATAGACCCATATGATGCTCAGCCCATCCAGGTACTGGAGAGAGGATGGTTGTGTCGAGCTGGCTGACAAGTGAGTATAGGCCAACAGAAACAAATATAGACCAGTAAAAACCAGTAAAGAGCTATATATACCAGTATACATCAGCATAGACTAGTATGGAGTGTAACAAACCAGTATGATGCCCTGGTTATCCAAGTGCTGGAGGGAGGGTGGTGGCATCAAGGTGGCTGCCATGAGAGTCCAGTATGAACCAGTATAAACCAGTATAGACGGGCATAAACTAGAATAGAGTAGTGTGGGGTGTAATAAACCTGTGTGATGCCCTGGTTATCCAAATAGTGCAGCGAGGCCTGCAGCATCAAGATGGCTGCCGAGTGAGTAGAAAGCAGTAAAAACCAGTATAGACCAGTGTAAAGCAGTATGGATCTGTAGAAACCAGTATAAGGCAGCGTACAGTGGAGTAGTGTAAGTCCTGAGTTATCCATGCACTGGAGAGAGAATGATGGTGTTGAGCTGGATGTCAAGTGAGTATGGGCCAGTATAGACCAGTACAGACCAACCAGTATAGACCAGAACCCCAGCAGATGCCAGAGTGGATCCCACAGCAGATCCCGGGGCCCTGGAGTGGCTGGGATCCAGCCCCCAGTATCCCCCTCCCCGGATGCCAGCTGGACCAATGAGATCCTGCCTGGAGTGGATCCCAGCGGATCCCGGGGGTAGCTGGGATCACCCCCACACCCACCCTGGGGGTGCCCCCACCGTCCCTGTGTCCCTCCCGGGGATCCCAGGTGAGCCTACCATCTCCTGCTGCACTGGATCCCGATGGATCCCACAGTCGATCCTGGGGAGCTCGGGGTGGCACGGAGCCTCCCCAGTTTCCCCTGGGATCCCAGCTGGGCTGGCAAGGTCCTGCACCAGTGGATCCCACACTGGATCCCCGGGATCTGGGAGTCCTGGGCTGGTGGAGCGCGCCACCCCACCCCCCCCAGTGACTCCACGTCTCCTTTGGGATCCCAGCTGGACCATCGGGATCCTGCCATAGCAGATCCCAGAGTGGATCCCACGCCAGATTCCAGGGATCCTGGGATCTTCAGGCAGCACAGCACCTCCAGGGTGCCCCCACTGGCCTTGTGTGTCCCTCCCACCCTGTAACTGGATCTACAAGATCCTGCCACAGCAGATCCCACACCAGATCCCGGGGATCCCGAGGTTCTGGGGCAGCGGGGATCCCTCCCAGGGGTGCCCCCATTAATCCCATCTTCCTGCCCCCCATTCCTGCAGCCGGATCTACGAGATCCTTCCGCAGCGGATCCAGCAGTGGCAGCAGAGCCCCTGTGTGGCAGAGGAACACGGGAAGCGGCTGCTGGAGCGGATCCGACGGGAGCAACACCAGGCCCGGCTACGGCTGCAGGAGATGGAACGGCGCTTCCACGAGCTCGAGGGGCTGATCGCCCGTGCCAAGGGTCACCCACCCCGCGAGGATGAGGAGGTGGGTGACACCCCACCCCGGATTCCTCGGTGCCCATCCCGGACATTTGGATGCCCACCCCAGATTTCTGGGACCCCATTCCCGACACCTGGGACCCCACCCCGCATTCCTGGGTGCCCTCCCTGGATCCCCACCCCGGACACTTGGGTGCCCACCCCAGACACTTGGGTGCCCACCCCGGACATTTGGATGCCCACCCCAGATTCTTGGGTGCCCACCCCGGATTTCTGGGACCCTATTCCAGACACCTGGGTGCCCACCCCGGATTTCTGGGACCCCACCCCAGACACTTGGGTGCCCACCCCGGACATTCGGATGCCCACCTTGGATCCCTGGGTGCTCCCCCTTCCATTTGGGTGCCCCCCCCCAGCCACTTGGGTGCCCCTGTCCCTGCAGAGCACCGAGGGTGACAGCGAGGACACGGACCTGCAGATCTTCTGTGTCTCCTGCGGCCACCCCATCAACCCCAAGGTGGCCCTGCGTCACATGGAGCGCTGCTACGCCAAGGTACCTATGGACCCTATAGGCACCCGCGGGATCCCATAGGCACCTGCAGGATCCTATGGGAACGCCCAGATCCTGGGGGAGCCGTAGGGACTCTTGTTCTTGGGATCTATAGGGGATATAGAGGCTCTCTTGGGGGCTATATAGGGGCCATATGGATTCTGTTCTTAGGATCTATAGGGGATATAGGGGCCATATGGATTCTGTTCTTGGGATCTGTAGGGGATATAGGGGCTCCCTGGGTGCTATAGGAGCCATACGGCCCATGGAGCAGGAATCTATAGGTGTTCCTCTGGGGGCTGTAAGAGCCATACGGACTCTGTTCTTGGGCTCTATAGGAGATGTAGAGTTTGTCTGGGAGTTGTAGAAGTCATATGGAACGTGCCGTGAGGTTCTATACGGGATATAGAGTCTCTCAGGAAGGTATAGAGGCTGTATGGATCATGGTTTTGTTACACAGAGGCTATAGGGTCTCCCCTGGGTGGTATAGGGGCCATACAGACCTTGCTGTGGGGTTCTATAGGGGGTCTAGGGCCTCTTGGGGGGCTGTAGGGCCCTGCTCTTGGGCTCTATAGGAGCTATAGGGCTCCTCTGGGGGATATAGGGGCTATAGGGGCCTGGTTCTTGGGCTCTGTAGGGGCTCTCTGGGTGCCGTAGGGGGCCACCTGGACCTTGCTGTGGGGCTCTATGGGGGCTGTAGGGTCTCTCAGGGGGGCTGTGTAGGGTCTCGGGGGGGGGGGGGCTATAGGGTCTCTTGGGGGGGCTATAGGGGCCGTGGGGCCCTATAGGGGCTGTAGGGTCTCTCTGGGGGGGTCTCTAGGGGCCCCCCCGAGGGTCTATAGGGGCCCTGGCCCCTATAGGACCCCCCTCCTTCTCTCACACACACCCCCCCCACCGGCAGTATGAGAGCCAGACCTCCTTCGGGTCCATGTACCCCACCCGCATCGAGGGGGTGAGCGGGGGCACCCGGACCCCTGGGTCCCCCCCCAGGGTGGGAGTGGGAGTGGGAGTGTGGGTGGGGGGTCCCCGGACACCTGGGTCCCCCCAGGGTGGGAGAGGGGGTGGGTCCCTTGGGTGGGGGGAGGGGGTTTTATGGGTGCCTGGGGGGGGGGAGGTTTATGGGTGCTGGGGGGGGCTGTATGGGTGCCTGGGGGGGGGGGGAGGGGGGCTACTTGGGTCCCTTATTAGCGGGGGGGGGAACGGGTGTGGGGGGGGGGGGGAGGGGGTTCCCTGGGTGCTTGGGTCCCCCCCTCCCCGGTCCCCCGGACGCTTGGGTTCCCCTCCCCCCCCCCACTCCCAGGGCCACCCCGCCTCTTCTGCGACGTCTACAACCCCCAGAGCAAAACCTACTGCAAGCGGCTGCAGGTGCTCTGTCCCGAGCACTCCCGGGACCCCCAAGGTGAGGGGCACCCATGGGTGCTGGCGGGGGGGTGGGCAGGGTGGGGGGGACCCCCCCCCCATGGCGGCAGGAGGGGCCCAGAAGGAAAGGAAGGGGTTGGAGTTTTGGCGGGGGGGGGGGGGGGGGGAAACGGATGGACCCATGGGTGCTGCAGGAGCGTTAAGTGCTGTGGAGGCACGGTGATGACGCTATGGGTGCCTGTGCCCCCCCCCCTCCCCCCCCCCCCCCCCCGCCCCAAATAGGTGCCGGCAGACGAGGTGTGCGGGTGCCCACTGGTGCGGGACGTCTTTGAGCTGACGGGGGACTTCTGCCGTGTCCCCAAGCGCAAGTGCCACCGTCACTACTGCTGGGAGAAACTGCGCCGTGCCGAGGTGGACCTGGAGCGTGTCCGCGTGGTGGGTGCTGCACCCCCCGTGTGGAGGGGGGGTTCTTTGGGGGGTCCCCTGTGTCCCCAAGGGGGTCCTCGAGGGGGGTTCTCATGTCCCCGAGGGGGGTCCCCCGTGTCCCAAATGACGTCCCCCGGTGGTGGCCTCGTGTCGGCAGTGATGCTGCCCGTAGGTGTCAGCGTGTTCCCGATGGTGTCCCCCGTGTCCCTGCTGATGTCCCCTGGTGGTGTCCCTGTGTCCCCCAAGGGTGTCCCCATGGCCCAAGTGATGACCCTGGTGGTATCCCCATGTCCCCAGTGATGACCCTGGTGGTGTCCCCGTGTCCCGACAGTGTCCCCATGTCCCCGGTGATGTCCCTGATGGTGTCCCCCGTGTCCCTGACAGCATCCCCATGTCCCCCAGTGATGTCCCTGATGGTGTCCCCCGTGTCCTTGACAGTGTCCCCATGCCCCCAGTGATGCTCCCACAGGTGTCCCCCATGTCCCCAGTGGTATCCCTGCGTCCCCAGTGATGTCTCCAAGGGTGTCTCCATATCCTTGGGGTTGTCCCCATGCCCCCCAACACCCCCCACCATGTCCTTGGGGGTATTCCCCCCCCCCCCAACGCTGTCCCCATGTCC
>NW_026293172.1:48119-69894 GCF_026419915.1 Harpia harpyja | reverse complement strand
AGTATTTTTTATTTTTTAGCTTTGTAAGATACCCTTAGCGTAACGCATGTGTGTAGTTAATAAAATGCTTGCTTTTTCCCTTATAGTCAGTGTGTGTGTGTTTACCTTCTTGGGAATCCCCGAAACCACCCTAAAACACCAAACCCCCCCCGATTTTTTTGCAACCCCCTCTACTTTTTCTTTGCAACCCCCCCGTATCTTTTTCCAAACCCTCCTTATTTTTTGCGACCCCCCTATTTTTTTGCAACCCTCCTTATTTTTTGCGACCCCCTATTTTTTTGCAACCCTCCTTATTTTTTTGCGATCCCCCTATTTTTTTGCAACCCTCCTTATTTTTTTGTGACCCCCCTATTTTTTTGCAACCCTCCATATCTTTTTGCAGCCCCACCTATTTTATTGCACCCCCCCCCCACCGCCGTACCTTCCTCACCTCTCCCAAGTGAATTTATGGCTTTCCAACTTCTTCTCCCTCCAGCTGAGCCGTGTCCCACCATCACCGCCAACATTCGCCAGGACAATCGGGTCACCATCCCCCTCAACTTCACTGGAAAAACGTTTCACCTGCAAAAACGCAACGGGACGAGGTGGGGAGAACTTTGCCCTCTGCCTGGGGAGCCGCTGCCACAAAACCAGCAGCGCCGTGGCTGGCGTCAGGCTGCGGGACGGGAAACTGGAGCTCAGCAAAGCTTCGGCTGGAACCTACCGATTCCAGGGCAGCTTGGACAACGCCTGCCTGATGCACATCATCCTGCACGGTGCGGGGAGCAGCCGGCCGCCGCGCCCCAAAATCCACCGCTGCTTCCCTATGAGTCCTGGGGTGCTTTCTTGGCCGAGTTTCTCGCCACACGTCTCTGCGTGCGTCCTCGCACGCGGCAGCAACTGCGCGTGCGCAGAAAGCGCGTCTTTGCAAACCCCTTCCCCTGCGTCTTTGGATTCAGCAGCAATCGCCCGCGCAGAAAGCGCATGTTTCCTTGCACCCCTTCGCTCCGTCTTCGCGTTCAGCAGCAATCGCGTGGGCACAAAGCGCATCTTTCCTCGCACCTTGCCCTTGCGTCTTTGCACACAGCAGCCGTCGTGCGCGCCGCGGAAAGTGCATCTTTGCAAACCCCTTTCCCCGCGTCCTCGCATGCGCTTTCCCCACGTTTTTCCCCTGCCTTTGCACCCGCGCCCTTTCTGATTTGCACTAACTGTCCCCAAACTGCAGCACGGCAAGACGCTTTTTTGCGCCACGTGGGGTAAAAACAAGAAAAAGGGGGGATTTGGGGGACAAAATTAATATTAACCTATTTGTCCTCTTTTTCTTCCTGCAGAGCCGACGCCGTCTCCGCTCCTGAGCCACGCGACGTCTCCCGAGCCTGCAAAATCCGCCGGTGATTGCAGCTGTGGTGCAGGAAAATCCCATCCTCCCTGCCGCTCCTTGCCGCCGCAGCGCTAATTATTTTCTTTTTTTAATTGCAGGTTGGGTTGCTCTGCCCTATCTCATCTTCTTTGCCGTCGGGATGATCGTCGCCGGCACCAGCGTCGTCGGTTTCGGCTTCATGTACGCCGGCAGCTCCTGGGTTTTCTGGCAGGGTCTGAACTGCGTTCGCTGCTGCATCCAGAAAGGAGAAGAAAATTGGAATTCTCAGAGCAAGAGCCTCAGCCGGGGCAAAGCCTCGACCTGCAGCTCGGCTTCGCAGTTGCTGTCTTCCTCTGGTTAACCAAAAAAGCGCTTTTTTAGCATTTCTTAACCAAATCCAAGTTTTGCAGAAAAGGGGGGGGGGGGGGGGGGGTGGGAAACGTAGCAGGAAAGGAGGGGAAGGTTTTCCTTGCACTGAGTCTTCCCCAGCCTTAAGAACACTTTATATTAGCTAAAACAGATTATATATATATTTATAACTTTTAGAAAAATATTTTATGCCAGTTATTTATTTTTTTCTATTTTAGGACCATTTTCAGCTGCTCAGTTTTTCCTTCCCTTGAAATTTGGGATGGGGGTGGTGGTTACTTTCTGCCAAACAGTATTTATAAAAGGGGAATATTCTGCTTTTTGTCTCTGTTTACATAGGAAAAATACAGGAAAAAAAAATCGGTGCTCAAACTGAAGGTTTTTTTTCTCTATATATGTGGTATGGAGATTAACAGTTATTTATTTGTTGATGTATTATCTTGTGCTTTTGCTACTATATTGTTTATTCTTGCATCATCTTTATAAATGGTTTTTCCTATTACCTGTCTGGTGTGATTATTTTTTTTCTGCCAAAAAAGGTGGGGTTTTTGCTGGAAACACTATGTGGGTAAATGGGATTTATTTTGGGGGGGGGGGGGGTAATAATTTTATATATTTATATAAACAGCGTCATGGCTAATGAGCATCATTTGGGGATGCGAGGAGGAGGAGGGATGAAGGGCTGAGCATCCTATGGGGGGAATTAATTGCAGAATTAATTTGTCCTGCGCAAGGATGAAGCTGTTTAATTCGGGTGGGGAAGGAGAAAAAAAATGTATTTTTTTGTGTAGCTGGCACGAAGGCAAGTCCCAGTTTGAAACCAACTTCCCCCTATCAGAATTATTAAAAAAAATCCCTCCAGCAGAAAAAAAAAAAAGGAAGAAAAGAGGTTTGGGGTTATTTTTCCTCCTTTTTGGGCCCCATACATTTTTTTTTTTATAATGGCATGTACAATGAGGATGTGTCAGTTTTTCACCCATCCATGGACCCACTGGTGGCGGGGCACATGGGTGGGGACAGGTATAGTCACTATGACTCACCACCACAGACCAGAATTTGGCAAAACTCAGTGTCGTACTTGGGCAACGCCCTTTTCTGTAGCCCTGGGATTGATTTTTCTTGTTAATTTTTATCGTGCCTGACCCTCATTTTCATCTGCCGGGCTTCCCCCTCTTTCTTACTGCCAACCTCCTCCACCCCCTCCTCACACCTAACGCCGCCTTTAAGTCTAAACTCCTTTTTCTTTAAGTCTAAACTCCTTTTTTTAGGAAAATAAAGAGAGGAAATAGAGAAGAGTTGGGGGTGGTTGAGTGGAAAATTCCGCACTGAGCAGCCTCTCGCACCCTTCGAGCAGGTACTGGGGGGGGGGGGGGGCGTTGTTTGCAAACTCATGGGTGCCCACCCATGGGTGCTCCTGGGTTGCGGGAGATGCTGCCATGAAGGCAGCTGCGATACAACCGTGTTCATCTCACGTGCAGAAGGGGAGGAAGAAAAATAACACGTTTATGTAAAAAAAAAAAAAAAGATATTTTTGGCAGAAAAGCTGGAAAAATTCCCTGCGATGCCACTGCAGCCAAGCCCCAAACCCAACAGGGGGGGCTTTTTCCTTCCATCCCCAGCCAGCCCAAGGCTTTTGTGATACTCAGGAGTTTCTCCTCTTCCCTAAATCCTGTCTTTTATCCCTCTTTTTTTTTTTTTTTTCCCCCTGCTTGTAAGAAATATAGGGACAAACATGCTCAGAGCGGTAAGGTGGGATCTCTTCTTCACCACCCAACCTTTCATGCCAAGCAGCCAATTTGATCCCTTCCTATAAGGATGCTTTGCTCCATTTATCATCCTCACCTTTAAGCATGAAGTTTTGTGGGGTTTTTTTTGTAATAAAAGGAAATTTATTTAAGGAAAAATTAAACCAAGTGACTTACCAGGATGCCTGGATGGGGGAGATGCTGCCGCTGGGGCACCGCCCTGTCGTGACCTGCAAGTCTGGTTCCAAGACCATTATAAAGTGCTGTCGTCAGCCCTAAAAAAAAAAAAGACAATAATTTAAAAAAAATAAAATAAATCACCTGTGGGTTGCAGGGAATACAAGGTGCTGCCCCAGCACCTCTGCCTGAAGCGCTCGCGCTATTTTCTGCAGACGTTTTGATTCCTGGCAGTGAGCAAAGAGGAAAACCTCTCCCTGAGGAAGGAAGAGGAGGACGCAGGGGAGTTTCGGGGGCAGCCAGCCCAGCTGGCGCCCCATGGATCCCCTTTTGGGTCAAATAATGAGAATATTCGTCATTTGTTAAATTTTTTCCCAATTTTGGTTGTCTTTTTTTTTTTAATCCCCTCACCCATATAATTTTCCAGGGCTTGGGGGTAAATTGAAAAAGCTTTTCCTTTTATTTTCATCTGTGGTCATCGGTCCTGCCCAAATCCGGCCAGCCAGACACGCAAAAGAAAGCGGATGTAATTTTAAAATTTAAAACAAAAAAAACTTCAGGCTGTAATTGAAAGCAGTAACAGAACTAGCCGCAGGGGGGTACCAGAGACTAAGACAGTTCTGGATGCACATTCGCTTCCTTTAAAAAGAAATTGCTTTGCCTGTTAAGTATTAAAGATTTAATTTATATTTTGGAGGGGTTTTTAGTTCTTTAGAGTTTTTGTAGCTTTTTAAATTTTTTTAGGATTTTAGTTCTTTAGGTTTTTATACTTTTTTAGTTTTTTAGTTCTTTCATTCTTTAGGTTTTTATTTAATAAATCCCCAGACCAGCTGGATCCAGGGGGGCTTCTCAGCTCTGCAGGAAGCAGAAAAGCTTCCAAGACAGCTTTGATGCGAACAGCCATCCCAACCCCGGCCAATGATTTGAAGACCGCGGCGATGTCCTAGACCACATCTCACGAAGCCACTAAGAAAGCCTGGAAAATATCATTGCAACTCACCCAAATCTTGCTTTTCAGAGACCATCTTTAACAAATAGCAGGTAGTCTTTAAAAAAATAATCTGCTTTTTGGATGCTTGAGGCACTCAGCAATGCTAAAAGATGCTCCAGGTTGGGTGGGAGAAGAGTTTTGTCTGTCAACCCCTCACACTTCACCCACCTAAAGCAGTTTTTTTCCCCTCACACTGATGTGCAAAGGCTGGGAAAAACCTAAAATAACAGGAAATGGCAGCTAGTGAAGCGTTTTCCACTGTGCTTCAATGGAAGCAGGTGATTAAGGGCAGCGCCAGAATAGGTTCATTAACCAACAATAAATTTTTATTGCATATAGTCGCCACAAGTAATTACTCAGTCTGTAACAAATGGGAATAACGTATTGTGCAGAAAAAAAAAATCTCAAAAGCGTCAGCTGCTTAAAAAACAACACCTTTAAAACCGACGCATGTGAATTAAGCAGCGCCTGGTGCAAGGAGACAGAACCGAAGAGAAATCACAAAATGCATTAAAAAAAAAAAAGGGCAAAGTTTTGCCTGTTCATCCATCAATTTTTTTGAAATTTCTGGGAAAATTCCTCACTTGGTGTTTTCATTGCAGCTATTCCATCTCCATCTGATGGATCCTGCAGGGGTGAATCCTGCGGGTTCAAGGCATGCGGGAAGACCAAAAAATGCAGGTGGGTTTTTTTTTTCTTTGCTCTTTTCCTCAAAGAGGCCGATAAACACTCAGTATTTCCTCATTAACAGCAGAGATTTAATTCTAGGTCTTTTCCTATTATTAGGAGATATATATATATATATATTAGATATAATTCTAGGCTTTTTCTCATTTTTTTAATGTTTCACCTCAAATAAAGAAAGGGTGGGACAGTGCACATGTAACTCCATGGAAATGCAAGTGAGGTCTCCTAAGCTAAAAGCATGATATAATAAATTAATGTCCCACTTTGCAACACTTTTGCAGGCAGAACGGGTCTGAAAAGCACCCAAAAAAGCCTAAATTTAAGCCCAAGCAGCCGCGCTTATCTAAACAGAGAGGTGCGAGGTCTCTTGCTGCAATTCTCATTTCGGCTGCAAGAGTTGGTTGGGATCCAGGGAAAGTGGATTTCGAGCTACAATATTTGAAGCATGTGTTTACCATGGGGAGGAAAATGGGCTGTAACTCTCAGCATTGTTGTTTAACCCGCACATGCAATAATAGTAATAGCGATAGTACCAGTAACAATTAATAATAATAATAATAATAATGATTATGATAATGATGATGATGATGATGTGATAGATAGTGCCCTACTCCAGGTTAAATTTGGCTGTTTTCCAGCAGTAATTATGAAATTATTGCTAAACAGTTTGGGCGTCGTTTCTCTGATACTGCCCTCAGACCATCTTGTCTTGTGAAAATCTCGCCAGCAGCTCAAGGGTGCGTTAAAAGCCTTCAAAAATACTAAATTTAGTTGTCACTGAGTGTTACACGATGCTAAAACAGCAGCTGCCCTGAAGATGGTCCTTTCGCGGGGTGAGGATGCGCGTGGAGGGGGAGCAGGAACCGTTTCCCCAGGGTCTGGGCTGTGCTGGGCTAAACCCTGTTGATCCCAGGAGACAGAGCTGCCAACTCCACGAGCCAAGGACATCCATAATTCTGCCCCCAAAACCCCCTCACTTTGGTGAAACATTGCTGGGAGACCATCTGAGAAGACAATGATCACCAAATTGCTAAAAGAGGAAAAAACCAAAGGATTTCATCAGTCCTGGGAAAAAGCTGGATCCTTTAGCTATTACTGCTAAATACCACTAAAAATTAAAGTGCTGCTAAAATCCTACTATCCTCATGTTGACACCTTCACCCACAGTCCCCAAGTTGAGATGCTCGTCAAAAAAAAGTCTCTCCTGGACGTTGTTGTCCATGCAAATGTGTCAGCTTTCATCAAGATGAGATGCTTGAAAGTCTTTCCTGGACACAGCATTCCATGAAAATGTACAGAGAAAACCTTCTCTTTTACTCCTCCTTTTTTTTAAAAAAACTTTTTATACCTAACCTCACTGGCACGTTAAGGTGAAGACGTCACCTTCTTTCTCCAACCAGTTGGAGCTGGTTGCTCCAACCTTGACTTGGCAGATCCTCCCCAATCCTGTCGCTGTCCCACCCCCCGGAGCTGTGTCCTTGGAGAGAACAATCTGACTTTTGATGCGTGGAAATTTCTTCACCTTCATCTTGCTCTTGATACAGAGCCACGTATGGTCACAGGTTGACTTGGGGGCTTTGCAGCTTAGGCTTTTCCCGAAGACAAGAGCAGCAAATTCTTGGAGGTCTTGCAAGTATTGTCCATCCTTGCAGCATCTCCGCATACTCGTAAGGTGTCAAGAGGCTTTTCTCAGCCAACCAAGCCTGAAGGTTGCTGCTTTAACTTCACAAAAAGTGGGAAAAGAAAAAATCCTATGGCATTTGCCCACTTTTCTGGTTGCACGGTGCAAGGCTGCAGACATCTTGCTAAGCTTCAGCCTCTAGAGTCCTTCTAGAGTCATCGGTACAGCTACGGCTTTCCTCTTGCTCTGACATTTAATTGTGATGGGGTTATGAATAAGTCATTACCAGGTGTGAACTGCAAGGGTAATTGCACTCAATTACTGTGAGTAATCACCAGATACTTTTCGTTGGTCATATGGCAAAGTTGGGTTGGCAAATGCAAACACGTAACAACTTTGGTTCTTATCAGCAAATTTTGGCAATAGGTTTTTTCTCTGAGTTTGCTTTTTCTGTGGGTTTTTTTGAGGTTTTTGTTTTGTTTCCCTACCGTGCACCAGGTATTTGGGTTTAAGGAGCACTCCGCGCAGCCTCTTAGGAGCTGATGCAAAGGTTTTGAGCCCGTCTCGTCCCGTTGCCCTTGCTCGGGCTCTGCAGCTCAAGCTTATTGCAAACCCAGCTCCTCTCGGTGCTGCAGCGGGAGGAGCTGAGCCCGTTGCTGTTCAGGTAGGCGCAGAGGCCACCACCGTGGATCTGGAACCTGGAAGGACAGGTGAGACAACCCACCTCAGATGGGGACAGCAGGAAAAAGGAGAAAAATCACATGTTGGCTTTCCCCCACCCCCCTTCAGTTCTCAGGCATCCTCACGGGCATCAGTATGCCAATATTGATGCTGAACTATTTCTATTTTGGCAGCAGTCCAGGTTAGCCATAAGAAACATGAAGCTTTGAAAGAAAAAAAACTTATTTAAAAATAAAAAATCTAACAGTGTTTTCCCTGCCAAACACACTGCTTCCACCTCTCAAGTCAAAGGGAAAAAAGAAGACTAGCTCCGGATGCAACGTTCGTTGCCTTTCCCAAACGTCATTGTCTCATTGCTATCTCTGGATGCACCTCAAATGCCAGAAGAAATGCACATTTCGGGGCTGAGGAAACACCAACCAGCAATGTAACGATGAAAAACACAGACTCACAGGTGAGATAAATGCGAGTGGTTCACCCATCTCCATGGCTGCTCCTCATCTTCCCGTGAAAGGCCGATCCAATGCTCTGAGATCCCTTTATATCTTATCACGAAGCTCTGAAAAAGAGGAGAGAGAAAGGCTTTATGGCAGGTCACAGGGCTTTTGGACATCTCCAGCAGGTCACCATCTGCAGAACCCTCCTTCCAACCAATAATCTACATTTTACCAGTTGCTCATGCTCCTACCTGCTGGAACCTTTCAATCTGCTACCAAAAAGTGTAATCCTTAAGGCAGACCTTTATTATTACATCGAAACAGGGCTTTTTTTTGCTATAGTTCTTGCATCGGTTGGCTTTGGTGAGAAATTTGAAGAGACCCATGATGACCTACCCTCAAGAAAACCATTTTCCCCCTCTCCTCACCCCAGATCTCCAAGGAGGACCTTGGAAGAGCAGTCAAAGAAACCAAAAGGTGGCAAATATGTTGGTGGCTTTTTTTTTTTCCCCCATGCTAACCATGTCCTCATGTCTCCTTACCAAGTCTTCCACGCTGTCAAGCATGGCCAAGGAAGCACCAAGTGCTGAGCAATTGTCCTGGCTGGATGTCCAGTTCCCCTCAGCCTCCGAAAAATAGTAGCATTTTCCTCTGTACCCGATCCAGTCGAACGGACACCGAAAGCAGGGTTGGGGACGAGGCTGAAAAGCCTGCACTGTCATAGATAGAACAACAGTGTTAAGGAGCAGCACCTTCTCCTTGCCTCTCTGGGGTGGGGAAGGTCATCCTCCACCCCGTGGCCTCCAAAAGTCTTGCACCTGCCTCAACAGTGGGAGGAAAGAAAAATTAAGATGCCAAGAGAAATCTTGGGTGGATTGGAGGGAGAAAACAAGCTCAAATCGTGGCCCAGTTTATGGCATTGGACAAGAAATGTGGGTGCTGTACCTTCAAAGAAGAAAACAGGGTGGTGGCCTTCAAAGACACAAGTTTTAGGAGGATTTCCAGAATAGCCCTATCCCTAAATGCACCCTTAGGTATTGCTGTCTGCCATTAGTGCAAAAGTAGCAATGGGCAAAGGACAGAAAAAAAGTTCTCTTGTTCCTGCAGACTTCTTGGCTTTGTAGGACTCATGCCAACATCTCTGGCTGTTTGTTTTCTCTGAAGAAAACATCTCTGGGAAAGCTCAGATGACTGTACCCATGAAATGGCTCTTTCTGGTCTTTTTTTTAAGGGTTTCTAGACGACATCAGCTCCTACACAGACAATTTGGTCTTCTGTAGAAAGGCTTCTCTGTCATTGAAATGTCCCTCTCCTGGTGTCCTGGGTTCAGCTGGGATAGAGTTAATTTTCACAGGAACCTGGGAGAGGGCACAGCCAGGACAGCTGACCTGAACTAGCCAAGGAGCTATTCCATACCGTGTGACATCATGCTTCCGTATATAAATAGGGAGCGGGCTGGGGGGAGTTCTTGGCTCTTGGCGTGGGAAGTGGCGGGGCGTCAGGTTCCGGGTGGTGAGCAGTTGCACTATGCATCACTCATTTTGTATGTTTTTATTAGTACCTCTGTTGTAACTTCTCTTTTTGTGCTGTCTCAGTAAACTGTCCTTATCTGAACCCACGAGGTTCCGTTTTCTTTTCTTTTCTTTTCTCTCTTTTCTGATTCTCCTCCCCATCCCACAAAAGCGGGGCGGGGAGGAGTGAGCGAGCGGCTGCGTGGTGCTTTGTTACCGGCTGGGCTTAAACCACGACACCTGGAGAGGACAACATATTGGGTCGGGCTGCATCTTCCCTGGGAGCACGGAGGTGGACCCGGCACACGTGCAACAACCTGAAGTATCTCAGGGACGTTCCCCACGAGATGAAAACCTCGACACTCACCTGCAAAAGTGATGGCCGTGACGAGCAGCGCTATGAACAGCACCGCCATCGTCACCTGACAGGCAACACGCGCCTCCGGCTTCATCTCAAGGCTGTAACCTGCAGGAGAAGAGACCTTCAACGCCTTTGGGGGGGTACAGAGGGGAGCAACACACTCCAGGTCCAGGCCGTTGGCCCGAAAGATGGGTTTTCCTCCTTTTGCTCAAGGATGAAGGGGATTTTTAACGCACTCTCACCATATCGGGCCATCGTGGAGAACACCAAGCCCCACATCTGAGCACTTGGGTGATGCTCATCAGAAGCATCTTTGGGAAAAGCCTTCCTGAAGGACAGGCATCATTTGATGCCCAAATGATGAGAGGTTAGTCTCTTCCCCACACCAGGTGGACTTGCTGTCATTTTGGGTGAGAAACATCAAAAATTCTTCTCCGCACAGAATAAAATTATGTATTTTTTCACTTTTGAGAACTCTTCCTTAGTAGGGGAACATTGTCCCCTCCCCAGTGCCAGCTGTAAACTCTTGCTCTGAAATGCACCATAATTAGAATTATGTTTTAATTTCTCGGTTCTACTTCATTATTAAAGCTCAGTGGACCTCTTGCTCCACCTAAACTGAGACACTTTGTGTCTTGCAAATGACCTGAGTCATGGTCACTCCATGTCTGGGCCTTGTGATCCAGAACATGCTCTTCCCCCCACCATGAGCAAAGAAAATTCTGTTTCCTAAGGATTTTACCTAAAAATCTCAGTGTTTTCAACCAGGGGGACTTTCCCCATTTTTCTTTTAAGCTTCCCCCTCTTTGCCCCCATCTGTCACATGAACCAAATCTCATGGGACAAACCCTCCTTTCCCCTCCTCCTCCCCGCCTCCTCATGCAAAAATAATATTAGAAAGTAAGTCAGAAGCCAAATATGCCAAATAATAATAAAAAGCCATATTTAAAAAATCAGCAAATTTTAAAAAATCAAGAAATCAACAAATCAACAAATTAAAAAATAATCAAGAAATAAAAAATCAACAAATTAAAAAAATCAACAGATCAACAAATATGCCAAATCAAAAAAACATTCCTCAAAGTCTTAGTCCCTGCATGGGTAGAGAGACAGACAATGGAAAAGACCCAAAAAGCCCCTTTTCTACCTTATTGTGCACCAAGAGGATGATGGGGATGGGAGGAAGATGCAAGAGAACTAAAATAGGGCAGTGTTGAAGGGAAGGCAGAGATTAATAAATATTTTGCTGATGTGTCTAAACTGGACTTAAAACCCAGACTTATTCAAAAATTTCTTTATTCTCATTCAGAATAAAGCAGAAATCTGGACTCTTTGGGGGAAAAACCAAAAAAGACCCAAAAGAAACAGTGACTCAAGTGCCTCAGGGAGGATTAATCATATGTGGGAATAACCCAAGGTATCTGAAATGAGATCATTTAGAGCAAAGATACCATCTGCTGATCGACAAAAATTTTCCTGAGGGAAGTGCTAGAAAAAGCTTTTTTTCCCTACACCCCCCCCTCCCCTTACCTCAGCTGGTTTTTGTTCTCAAATTATAGAAGTATTAAAAAAAAAAGAAAAACGCAGCGATTATTCAGTTCATTGCTCTACAGTTACCTGCCCGCTTGCTCCTTTCCACACCCCAAAATCCGGAATAATCCCTCATTTCCTTCATTTTGGGGGTTCCACCTCCGTAGGTGCTCCTGCCTCACCTGCCAAGCAAAGTTTCACCTATCAGATGTGTCACGAAGTCTGTTGGTCCTCAGCCTCCCCATAGGATTTTCAGTTTGGGGTCGTCAGCAAGGTATATCAGGCAGAGGTGGGAACTCATTGCAGAAAATGTCATTTCTACCCCTATAATATTAATTTTGCACCATGGGGGTCTATAAATCCTCCAGCTACCAGTTAGAAATACCAATGGACAGCCCAAAGAATGACATTGGAGAAAGAAAGGAAACGTAAATCCCAGGGAATGAGTATTTCCTTTGTTGGAAAGCAGCAGGATGAGAAAGTAGATGGAGGGTTGGGTTGTTTGGGTTTTTTTTGGAAGCTGTCATCTTGAACCAAAACCATGTTGTTTTTTAAGAAGAGCAGCAGTTGTTAAGAGGACATTGGTTTTCTCCCCTCAATTAAATTTTTCTCCCCTCAATTACAATTTTCTCCCCACAATTAAAGTTTTCTCCCTGCAGTTAAAGTTTTCTCCCCACAATTTAAATTTAAGTCCAACTCCCACCAGCCCCCCCAGCTCATCCCAGACCCCTTACCTGGATACGGCCGGTGGGAACGAGCAGGCTGCCGAGGCGCAACCCTCTCCTGCTAAGAGAAATGTGAAACAGAAAGTATTAAAAAATTAAATACTTGGTTTGTTTTGGTTTTTTTACAGGGGATTTTCATGAGGATCCTCCGGGGCAGACGGGGAAGGGGCTGCCTGACCAAGGGCACCTGCCCACAAGCAAAACCTCCGTGATTTCCCTTCCAGCTCCACCCCGCACCCTCTTCACCTCCTTTTCCTGCATTTACAGCTTTTTTTTTTCAGCTGGGGGAGAACAGACTCTCAAAACAAAAAGTTTATTTTGGGATGCAGGAGGGGAAAACGCTTGCTGTTGGAGATTGCTTTGCTCTGGGGTGTCGGGGCACCCCAAAAAGGGACCTCGAGGGTGCTACGAGGATGAAGGGTGAGGAGCAGGTGGTTCCCTCCAGCCCATCTTATGATTTTTTTAGATAAAAATATCTCTTTTTTCCAGGCAACCGCCTCCTGCAAACTTGTGTCATCGAGCCAAGACCGGATCCTGTCTGCCTCTACCCCTATTAAAACCCCCATCCTTCCCCCCCCCTCCCAATAAATGGGATCATCAAGTGAATGCATCCAACAGGGAAAACACTAAAAAAAAAAGTGTTCTTGAAATTAAGCTCTCTGCCTCCAGATTTTTACCCCCCACAATAGCTTACTTTTTTTTTTTAAAGCAATGGTCACACGCCACCAGAGCCACTGCTTTTGCAGAGCACAAGAGCAAAGTGTAAAAGCAGCTCACCACAAAAACTTTCCATGAGACTAACAAAGCCTGCAGGCGGAAAAAAAGAATAAAAATTAAATAATAAAAATAAAAATAAAAAATAAATAAAAATTAAAATAAAAAATTTTAAAAAGGCAGTGCTTTTCCTGCTGGGACCTTTGGGTTTCTTCTCTGTGACTGCATTTCTTGCTGCTGGCAGGTATTGGGGCAAATTTCTGCTTTTTTTTCTTGCTGTCTTTTGGGTGCGTGGGAAAAAAATAATCGTCATTTCTACCTCTGTAAAATGGCATTGCTGGGGGTGTTACAGAACCAGCCAAAACCTGCTGCAAATGGGGTTTACACCAAAAAAAAAAAAAAAAGAGAGAGAAGAAAAGGGAGAGAAAAAAAGTAAGTGTAGCCTGGGAATTGCTGGCTGCTCTGTGCAATGGTCAAAGTGTCCCAGATCTGGATGGTGTAAAACCACACACTGGGGGTGGGAGGATGTGCTTGCAGGATAAAAATCAAAATAAAGTAAAGTAAAAGACAGTAAAGTAAAATTAAAATAAAAATAAAATAAAACAACAGGAAAGGAAAGGAAAGGAAAGGAAAGGAAAGGAAAGGAAAGGAAAGGAAAGGAAAGGAAAGGAAAGGAAAGGAAAGGAAAGGAAAGGAAAGGAAAGGAAAGGAAAGGAAAGGAAAGGAAAGGAAAGGAAAGGAAAAAGGGGAAAGGGAAAAGGAAAGGAAAAAGGAAAAAGGGGAAAGGGGAAAGAAAAGAAAAGAGAAGAGAAGAGAAGAGAAGAGAAGAGAAGAGAAGAGAAGAGAAGAGAAGAGAAGAGAAGAGAAGAGAAAAGAAAAGAAAAGAAAAGAAAAGAAAAGAAAAGAAAAGGAAAAGAAAAGAAAAGAAAAGAAAAGAAAAGAAAAGAAAAGAAAAGAAAAGAAAAGAAAAGAGAAAAGAAAAAGAAAATTCATTAACAGCTTGCAGGAAACAGGCACAAAAAAAGATGCTCTCTGCCTCTTCCAGTGGACAAGCTGGGCGATCCCTGCATGCCCCGTCCATTTACGGATCTCCCCACCACAGGATAAAACAAGAGGCCAACTATTGTGTCAAAAGCAGCAGGAGCAGAAGAAAAAGCCGTGCACAGTAAAAGCCATTTCAAGTCACTTGCAGCCAATATTCTGGGGAAGAAATACCAAATATTACCTGTCTCCTTCTCACCTGATTATCTGCCTCCAGCCATGCTGATCCAGACCCTGATATGCATCAGCCTGACCCTCAAAACCCTTATTTAAAGGTTTTTTTAGATTTCTTTTTCATCTCTGCATGTTCTCCCAGCTGCTTGGCACAATCATTAAACGCATAGGTGTTTCTACACCTCCAGATGTGTGACCACCACCTGGCTAGAGGACACCTACCCCCCCTCACTGGCCTTAATTTACAAGGGAAGGCTCTAGGATACACATTTTTTTTTTTTTTTTAAAAGAAGATAAAAGGCCCAGACGATGCCATTTCCTGGGGCTGGACGCAGGCGCAAGCAGGTCGGTCATAAGGCGAGACGTTGCCCAAGAACAGCTTCACTCTTGGGACGCTCTTGCTATCGTCTGAGCCGGTCATGGCTGGGGAAATAATTTATGCTGATTTAAGGCATCCTGGGGATGGTTTTTCTCCTGCCGAGAAGCGTCATGGTAAGTGCTATTTTGGGGGGGAAAGCTCTTATTTCAGGCTTTGCTTGCTTTGGGAAGACTTTTGCGTTTGCTTGCTTCTCCATCCCCATGTTGAGTTTTCCAAGATACATGGAGAACGCTGGATGGATTAAGTGTCTAAGGTGGGATCCTGGCTTGCACAGAGGGCAAAAAAAGCAAGGAAGGGATGGGGGAGAGAAAAGCCAGCAAACATCTGGAGGTTGAAGAGTTTTGCTTCCGAGACCCTTCACTAGGTAGCAAAAAGGGGTCCCAAGAAGCCCAGTGTGAGCCAACACACCCTGATGGGAAGCAAAGCTGCTGACGCCATGTCTGGGATCCTGGGGGAGATGAGGTCTGGAAAGACCCATGTCCCACCGACTCCCAGCTCAACCGCGAGCTGGTTTCGCCTGTTCTAAATTAAGCCAATTTCAGAAGGTGTCGGGTCTGCTAAGCTCTATTGTTGGTTGCTCTCGAGGCTACCTGCAGCCCCTCCACCACCCAAAAAACCCACCCTTAGGTGATGCCCTCACTTCTGCATCCAACCTTATCGGTGGTGATTTATTTTTTTTGGAGGAAACAAAGCAGCCGTTAACTTCTGCTCAAACTTGCCAACTTGACAGAGGGGCTTTTTTTTCTTTCTTTCTCTAAGAACCCCAGCTTTTTCATGTGAAAATGTGCACATTTTTTTAAGCAAATGTGGCCTCTTTCAGCTCCTGCCTTGTGCCCACGGTGGCATGGGGTCGTCCTCAAAGTCAGTGGGCTGGGGCACCTCGTCCTGCTGGTGCTGGTGGTAGTGCTGAGCGCGCAGGGTGAGTAACCAGCTCTTATCTATATCTCAAAACCCAGCGAGCAGGCTTGGAGGGGAAATCGTGTTTTATTTCAGCATTTCAGCCTTTGGAGGGGACGAGGTTGCCCACAGAGATGCAACAAGATATATCACCCACCAAAAGTAAACCCCCTGTGAAATAAACCCAGACTGTCCCCGTAGGTTTTAAACAAGGGTGGAGGGTACAAGCCATGTTTTTCAGCCTGGCTTAATTAACCGGGTACAACCACAGCAGAGAAAAAAAGAGGGCTGCACAAAATCAAACCCAGACTTACCTGGTTTTGTGGGTTTTATCCCCAAACGCTGCAGCCTCTCACCCCAGGTCATTCCTCCAAGTTTTTCAGGGCTCTCTGCAGCCGGTGATGACAAGCATTCCCTGGCAAGGCAGCGAGACCCGGGGAAAGAACCACACGGAGCAATGCGTGATTTCAGCCCTGATGCAGTATTACTGCAAGCCCCGGCAAGACAGCCCCACAGGTAACTCCCCCCCCTTCCCACCCAGCTCTGCTGGGGGATGCTCAGGTGGAACTTTTGATGGGGCTTCCTCCGCCCTTCAATTGCCAGGATGCCCTTGGGGATGCGAGTTGGTGACCCACCAAGGGTTATTTGGCAAGAGGGTTGTTGCAAGGAAGCGTTTCTTTTTGCACACATGGAGGAGCAGGAGTAACCCCAGGGAGGAGGTTCCTCACCACCCTTCCTCCACCCCAACCAGCCAGTTGTGTCCCTGTGGCCACCCAACCCCAGTCTTCCTCCGCCTTTCCAGTGGCTGAGCAGGAAAGAAACACAACCGTGTGAAAAAGACTCAAGGATGGGGAAAGAGCCGAGGCGTGGGATGGGGAAACCCTTGGTGCCTTTCAGGTGGTGGCTGGGGAAGACCTCGACCACCCTTTGGGTTGCCTCATGGCTCTTCTCTTCAGCCTGTGCTGGCTGCAAGCTGTGTCCCCAGGACTGGCAGCTCCATGGGGACAGATGCTACCGGCTTTCCAAGGAAACAGGGAACTGGAATCAAGGCAAGAAAGGCTGCGAAAATCAGGGGTCTCAGCTGGCAATGCTCCGGGACAAGAAAGAAGAGGTAAATACAGAGGAGAAGGCTTGAAAAAGACCTGAAAATCAGGGGTTTTTTTAGGTGGGCAGCGGAGCAAAAAGTGCCCGGTGGCAGGAGGGTTTGGGGCTGCAGCGGTGGCTCTCACCCACCTCCTGCTCTGACGTCTCCCAAGAAGTGACTGGGAAGAAAAAAGGGTGGAATCATCACCTAAAGCCCCTCTGTGTCCCCCCACCCACCTGTGACATGGGAGGAAGAGGAGGGACGCAGAGCTCAGACAGAGACGTCAGTGTCCTGGGCTTTGAATTTAAGCTAGTTCCACCCCAGAGCTCCCTTTAGAGATGGTGCATGGAGGCCTTCAAAGAACGGGGGACATTCGTATCCCTTCTCTTTGGGGATGAAATGAGTCAGATTTACTCCGTGGCTTTGCACCCCACGAAACTCTCTGCGGAGAGATTTTGGGAGCAACCGGTCACCTCCATTTCCCAGGAGTACATCAAGAATATTACAGGCGGACGCACGCAGCCGGTGTGGATTGGATTACTATCATCCCACAGGAAATGGAGATGGGTGGACAACACATCCCTCAACACCAAAATGTGAGTGTATCTGCAACCCGTTGGTGTAAAAAGCAGCTTTGCTCCATTTCAGACCCGGTGCATGCCCTGACCCACCCCTCCAAGATTTTTCTGTCTATGCAATGGTCTCGTATTCCTCCTGCCAAAGCTTTGCAGACCAAGAGTTGGGTTTACAGAGCACGATAACCCAACACCTCCCACCATCCCATGCAACCAACACAGCTTTTAATGGTCCATGCACGCTCCTTGCAGATCTTATTGCAAGCACAGCAACCTGTACTCAAATCTGGGCCACCCACCAGCAAGAAATCATTTGTAGCACAACGAGATGGTGCAGAAAAAGGGCAGGAGAAACCTCCCCTCTTCTGCAAGCCTGGAAGAGTTTGCTCCTCTCAGGCAATAACATTTTTTGTTCTGTAGGTTTCGCACCCTGCAGGATGTGGATGAAGGATGTGGGACACTGAAAAACAAGGTGTTGGAGGTCGATATCTGTGACGCTGAACACGAGTGGGTTTGCCAGAAACACCCTTTCCAGCTCTCCCCATCGACGGCAGGAGGTGGAGAGAAATGCGACGCCTCCTTCTGACATGTGCCCATCCCGAAATGCCCAGCCTGTGAGACGCTTGCCGCCAATATTTGGGGTAAAGCCAGCCCTGTCTTCACCGTTACAGTCCTGTGAGAGATTTCAAGGTTTGCAATTACATTTCCCACACAGGTCAAGGACAATTTTTGGGGGGTGCAGGCGATCCTCCGAGCTGGGAAAGCAAAAACGTCGGTGCCCCAGGTGCTGTGTCGATAGAGCTACAGCATCAATAAAAGCCTACAAAACTAGTTGGTTTCAATTTATTGAAATAACACAATTTGCAAATAAGAGTTCAGGTGTCACAAAATGTATTCCATGTATTACAAAGTTCTATTAAGAAAAGTTTTCCTGAGTAACAACTGCAGTGAGGAGTATACTACAAAGCGTGCATCTCCCTGGGCACATCTGAGAACATCAGCACATGGATTGATGCAAGCAGTTTTTTGGTTGGATTTTGGGGTTTGGGTTTTTTTTTGTCTTTTTGGGGGGGGATTATTTGTTGTTGTTTGGGATTTTTTTGTTCGGTTTGGTTTAGGTTTTTTTGATTTTGAGGGGTTGTGGGGGCAAGTTGGGTTTTGATTTTGGGGGGGTTGGTTGGTTGGTTTTGGTTGGGGGATGTGTGGTTTTTTTTGGGGGGGGTTTGTTTGTTTTTTTTTTTTTTTTAAAAACCTCTAAAACATTCCAAGCTCACCCAAATCCACCATTTCACCAAATTCCCTCCCCACCTTTTTTCACCTCCTTCCAACAGCAAGAAAATCTGTTCATTGAAATTAACTCACTCAAGTGAGTAGTTTATGGACCTGCCTCGCTTATAGGCAAAATATGGCTTTTGAAAGCACACAGAAAAACTCAATAAGCTTTTTATGATGCAGTGATCCTACAGCAATGACAGATCAACAATAGTCTAGCTTGTCTGAGCAGAAGGTCTCATGAAATCAAGAACTCATAAATGTTGGTGGCAGTCAGATATAGGGATTTACCGAAAGAAACTGTGCTCGGTTCTCCATCTGCTGGCAAGAGAACGAAGATGAAGCTCCTGTTTATGGCGTCTTTTATTACGGATATGCTTTTTGCTTCCAGAGGATGTAATTGTCGGGTCTGCTGCACAGCCAGTTCTTCTTGGTGTGGCACAGGGACGAGCTGATCCTCTCCTGGTTCAGGTATGCACAGGGCCCACCACCCCGCACCTCAAACCTGCAATGCCGACACGCTTGGGAGAGCGAGAAAAGGAGGAAACAAAGAAAGCTACCCCCCAAAAATTAAGAAAAACTGGGATTTCCTCTCTAGGAGAGAAGGGTGACGTTTGGCTGAGGGTCTCTAATAGGGGATGGGTACGCAGCATCCTTGGTCCATCCCAAACCTCCCATGGAAAGCCAGGAGCTGCTTGGGCACGGTGGCAGGAGAAGGTCCCCATCCCAGGATGGGTCATCCCAGACCCTCTAAGAAATCCCATCCAAGCAGGGGGAAGCAATGCCGCAGCCCCCTGGGGCCACTTCCAACCACACCAAGAGGCAAACCTGCCCCAGTTGCCAACCCCAAGCGCCCAACATGGACAGAGGGACCAACCAGTTGTTGAAGGCTGTGCCGTTGGTCCACCACCAGCTGTCATCTTTCTCCTTTCGCAGCCCAAACCAATGGTTAGCTTCGCCTTTATAGCGTTTAATGAAGGTCTTTAAGGCAAAGAAACATCATGTTTTAGCTGGTCTTGTCTTCCCCACCTCCTCTTTTCCACCTGTGTCCGTGACCCCACCCAGAGGTGGTGCTTTCCTCAAGACATCCACTCCCGGCTACAGCATTGGGTGCAATTTGGGGCCAAGCACGTTTTTGGTCTGGTTTTTTTTCTTCTTTTTTTTGGGGGGGGGGGGGGGGGCATGTCTCTTTGGGTTTTTTTTTTTCATGTTTCCTACCCTGGTACTATTTTAGGGGCTCAAGCACAGTTCTCACCAGCTCATCCATCGTGTTTATGAGGGCCAGTGAAGCTCCCAGGGCCTCGCAGCTTTCCTGACTGGTGGTCCAATTGCTCTCAGCCTCAGAAAAATAATAGCATTTCCCTTGGAAACCAAGCCAGGCATCTGGGCACACATGGGAGAAGTCGGGCTGACGCAAACGGGATCCTGAATGGACAACTGCAAATGAGAAAGCTGTGAGATGTGTGTGGGCAGCCCTAAAAAGCAGGAAAATGGGATTTGTTATTTTTTTCCTCGAGGCTGCAGGGGGGAAATTGGGGATGATGCCCTTGGAAAAGGGAATGGTGTGACTGACCGAAGAGCCAGGATGCCTGGACCACAATTTAGGAATTAAAAAAGGGGGTCCCGCATGAGGCGGGCTTGGTGCATTGCTTGGGGAGCATCCCTTGATGCTAGGAAAATCCTGTGATCCCCCCTTCCCCAAAAGAGGGGCGCCTGGCCCGGATCCTCCCCATGCGGGATGCCTGGATGGGACTCACCAGTCAAGGCCACCAGCAGGACAAAGATGAGGAGCACCAGCACCACACACAGAGGGACGAAAACCCGTGACGAGCGGGATCTTTCCCGGTCTGGCTTCTTGGTATTGGACCCTGGGGGAGGAAAGAGCAGGACACGGTGTGGGCTGGGTCCTTTCCCTAATCCTTTGCTCTTTTTCTGCTGGATCCTCTGTCCATCCCGAGCCCCAGCTGGGACAGGGACCTTGTTGGGGCTCGGGAGGGTGGGGAGACCTTGCAGAGGCTCAAGGGGCTGCCTGCAAGGCAGGGAGAGCGGACGTGTGTCCTTCAAAGGCACCAGTGTGTGTTTGAGGACCTGGAGATGGATTTAGGGCTTTTCAGCCCTTAGAGGTGGCCGCATCACGAAATTTAGCGTAGAGGTGCCTGGGCTGATCTGCACCCACCCAAAAGCTCCATGCCCATCCCACTGGTGCTCCACCAGAGCGAGACACTCTTCCCACCGCCTGCCCTCACCCAGAGCATTGGGTTTTTTCCCCAGCATTACCCCACTTGCAACCTTTCTCTGTATCGTTGCAGTTGTTCAACACATCCTCTTGGTCTGAAGAATGCAGCTTTTGTGCTCCTTTCCCCATTGCAAGCAGAGATGTGCCAGACCCAGGGGCTCACATCCACTACCATCTGCAGGGAGCGCGTCTCAAGCTGCGTGTTAACAAGGAAAAGGCTGAGCACATCTGCAGCCAGCCATGCCTCCCACGTTTGTGAGATCCCATCAAGCTGTCTGGAGCCTTTGTTTTTTTTTCCTCTGCAACACGCCAAGACCTCGTGGGCAACAGGTACCATGTGAAGCCATGGCACAGGAGCATGTTTGTGCTGTGCTAAAAACACATCGGGGGAAAAGAAAGACAGAAAGAAGGACAATGTGAAAGAAGATGAAGAGAGGGGCAGAAAAAGAGAGGGGAGAGAGAAAGATAAAAAAGAGAGGAAAAAAGATAAAGAGAGAAAAAGGGAGAGAGGAGGAAAAAAGGGAGAGAAAAAGGAAGTTTGAAGGGAGTTTAAATATTAAAAGATATTAAAAGAAAAATATAAGTTATTAACTATTCACAGTTTAAAGGGAGTTTAAGCATTTACGAGGGGACACAAGTCTGTTAAGTTAGGAGCCATCACTGCAGGAAGGGAGCAAACCGCCTGACAGCTTGAAGCAGAACTTGGCGGTTTGAACCCCCGCCAGGAACCCACAGGAAGGGAAGAAGCTGAATTTAAAAGAAAACTACTGCTGCCAGCAGCTGCTTACAGAGAAGTTGTTTTGCTCACTGCAAAAACCCCTATCTCACTTCCTCCAGCGTCCGCCCTTGCACGGAGCAAAGGGTACGCACTTGTTTTCCGAAACGTGAGCCAATGGGTGGCAACGGCTGTTATTCCCTCCCTTGGTCTTGTGTACTTTAGAATTACAAAACAAAGTAATGAAAGCCTACAAAGAACCTGCCCCAGCAAGTTGGGCTTGGTACAACAATGACATTTTATTCTGGGAATAAGCTCTAAAACCACATAGGGACCGGGGTTGGTTGTCAGGAAAAAGTGCGAAGCCTTTCCCTTCCCTTGCACGGGGGATTTGCAGGAGGCAAATTCAGTGCTTGAAGATGTGCTCGGATCTACTGTTTCAGAAGCAGTTTTAGGGTTAAATTTGGCAGCAGAGAAGAGAAAAATGTCACAAGGGTGGGCTGGGAAGGGGTGA